>NC_056735.1:87047037-87139537 GCF_019279795.1 Protopterus annectens
TATCTGCAAGCAACATTTTGTTTGCATTCATAATACTTCTTGTTACCTGGCTTGTCTGCTGTTATTTATATTTGTCCAGGCTGAGACTGTAATAGGGCCATTTGGATCAGTACTCTACACCGGTTAACAAACTGAATGAATGAATGGATGAAAGTATAAATAAATAAAGTGTTTTCTCAAGTATTGTCTCAGATGGAGAGTGTTCTGTAGAGCGTGATGTTCCCATTACAATTTCTTAAGGTAAGTAAAATCAAACTAAGAAGAAAATCTCACAGCCTGTGGGGGAAAAAAGAAAAAGTAAGGAATTTCCACACGGATATTTGTTCTTTGAATGCTAACAGTGTTAAACTGTTGTTTAGGGAGGTAGTTACCAGCACAGTGCGCCCATGTCTTTCACATGCGATGCATTATGCCTATTGAATGTGTATCTTCAGCAAGACAGCCATCTTAACGTCTTTAGATGTGCCCCTTTTTTGGCCTAAAGGGGGATGATAGGTGGTCTGGGATTGTTATTGCCTTTCCATCTGGGCATAAGACACCCACTAATATAACTATTGTTTTTGCCCTGGGGGGAAATATGCAGTGTTAGATGTTTCCTATTCACAGCGGGTGTTTTAGGTTGTATCCCTTTATGTCCCTGACAAAAAATATTGTTAGACCGGTTACACCCATTGTTGATTGACTTAATGATTATTTGGCTGTGAGACTTCAAAATGAATCTTAGATGTTCTGATTTAAAAGCACAGCAGGAAGGCTTTAAGCTGGCCCCGTTCAGTTAGGTACATCTTGCTATTTCACTTTTTTCAGGTTTCTAGGAGGTCTGAGACTGACTTTTTTGTATATTCAGCTACTGTGGTTGCAGGATCCTCTCCTGCATTGATTGTTCTTTTCATAATAATATTCTTAGCTTATCTGGTTTTCACACCAGCTTTCTTCTTCCTGGTAAATGTATTCTTCATTTGACTGGCAGTACAGGAGACCTGTTTTTTAAACAGCTTGTAACTTTCTGGAAGCCTCATGTTGATTAAATCTTTGTTATACCCGCTGGATTAGATGGTGGCTTGACTGGAGATGAAGTTTAAAATGTTGTTCCTGCATTCCTTACTACTGTTTACGGAAAGCAGGAAATCTAATTATGTTATTTTATTGCATGCCCTAACACAACTTCCACTGCACAACTTCTCTTGTGCCAGAAGACTTTCTATGGTGGCAGCATTTTTGGTTAGCAGTACACAGAATGTGGTCATCTCTTTTTTAGACAAAGTCCATAAGCATGAAATGTCGGTCATGATTTTTTTTTTTACCAGGCAAGAAAGTATTACACATGCAGTTCAATCCTTTCTGGTTTCAATATATTCTGCTGGATCAATAGGTGAGGACCGTACTGTTTTAGTTTTGGTGTCATCTTTCCTTCTGAGATTTGTACAGAAAAGGAGTTCATATTAGCTGTGCAGAAAGCCAATGTTGTCACTTCCTGTGGTTTAAAAGGCATACATTATAGGTATTTTAAATCTTTAGCTCAGGGCAGCGAACACGTCACCATTTGTGTTTAATGAGTGGAATCACACTGGTTAGGGGACTTGGACATTTTGATTACTATTATCAGAAAGATATAGAGAAAGGGAACAAGTAAGATTTGGTGAAATGAGATCTTTAGCAGTGTGACAAGTCAATTACAAGGTTATTAGTAAAAATGCTGTAGATGTGTATTTCTCCTTACATGCATTTGTTGGTAGGGTCTGGCATTTATGGGATACCACACTCTCCTGCCCAAGATAATCTTATTGTGGTGTAAGAACTTGTTGCAGTGATTATGAATACAGATGTCCCTGGGGAGCTCTTAGACTACACTGTTTTGAAAGCTTTAGACACAGTCAGCCATTCTAGTTTGTGGACAGTATTATCAGCTTATGTAGTCATTTTATTTTTATTAATTAACTTATTTACACTTTGTTAACTGGGTTAATCCTACTAGGCAAATTACCTCTTTTCAGGGGAGGCCCATGGTGGTATCAGTACTGTCAAGGCAAAATTGGGCCAAGAAAACAGGGAACATCCCCTACTCTATTCGAGGACTAGGCGGCACCAGAGGCTGTCACTAGTACTTGGAGATTTCCAAGATGGAGGAAGGAGTAACAATGCTTCTGCAGAAATTATGGAGAGAAAGAGAGAGAGATTCACAGCAAGACGAAATCCTAGTTACAGAGCAGGAGAGTGGTTTGGATCCCCTGTGCTGGAAAATGAAAGTGTACATAAAAAAGAAACTGAGAGGGGAGAAGACAATTTGTAGAATACAATAATGAGGAAGAATGTAACATGGCTGATGTAAGCGAAGAAGTAAGTGAAAGAAATATAACTCAATGTGAAGAAAAAGAGCAAGAGAGCAAGGGAAAGACCTAATAGTAGAAGAGATTCAGATACGGAAAATAATTATGGTGGGTTAGCAAGTGAAGAAGAGGGAGATGGTGACTCGGAAATGGAGGAAAAACAAGAGCAGAAAGAAATTAAATCTATTGGGGCTGGATGAGAAGGAGAAAAAAGAGATGCAAAAAGGGAAAGGCATAATTTAGGTATTTGGGGACTAAATGTGAACAGTATAGGAAATAAAGTGAGAATTTAATGGCTGGTGAATGGTGCAGAAAGGAAAAAAAATAGATGTATTATATTTACTGGATACAAGATGTGTTAAACAAGACAAAATAAAAAATGAAGCTGTATAAGGAAAAATATATATATGGTCAGTAGGATATGGAACATATCGGGGTTAGGAGCGTTAATAAAAGATGATGACATAAAAATATTAGATGTAACAACTGTGGTACCTGGAAGGGAGATGATATGTGACTTAAGGGAAAATGAAAATCGTGTGAAACTAATAGTAATATATGCATATACAAACATGACAGAAAGAAAAAAATGCTTGAAAAATGAAAGAAAATGTGACACTAAACGTCAGTAGTGATAACTGGGGACTTTAAGAAATGCGATTTTGAACCAATAAGTAAAAGGGTGCAGTCGCAGGAAAACAAGGAGAATGTAAGGGGGTGCGTTTTCCCGGAGGAGCACATGTACGAGATTGGTATCGCTTAGCTATCACCTTGTTTGCGTTAAGAGTTCGTGTTTGCTGTGCTTCTTAGAGTCAGAGGCAGGACGTTCTGAAAGCTGCTGTAAAAGAAAGGAAGGAAGAATCAGCATGTGGCTTGGAGGGGTTAAATTATGGGTATTATAAGGAGGAAAAAGACTTTGTGGAAATACTGAATTATTAGAGGAAGGGATAGATGGAAATATTTGTGCTGCGGTAATTGCATTTATATGTAAAAAAGATGATAAAAAATAGTACAAACTGGTGGCCAATAACATTGGGGAATACCAATTATACAATCTTTATAAAAATAATACAAAAAAGAAAGAAATCATTTTGGAAAAAGTGATAGGGGAAGGAGTATATGGTCTAAAAGGAAAACAAGTGAAGGAAACGTTAGTAATAAAAGAAGTAATAGATGCTATTTTAAGGAAGAATAAAGATGTAAGCTTGGGGACATATTTAGCAAATGCATTTTATTCAGTAAGTCATGAGGCAATGCAAGATATTTTAGGGGATTATGGGTTTGGAAAAATAATACAAGCATTAAAGAAGAGTTATACTATCTCCTGAGTAAAAGTTATGGTAAATGGTTGGTTAAGAAAATAAATAAAACATGAAAAAGGGGTGGAATGAGTGTTTATTTGTGTTAGTAATGGATGCAACAATACAAACATGCATTAGTGAATGCGAGAAGCAGGACGGGGAATGGAAACAGGTGTAACGATGTAACGATAGCTGCACAGGTGTAACAATAGCTGCACAGGTGTAACAATAGCTGCACAGGTGTAACAATAGCTGCATATCTTTCATTCACCAATGATTTAGTCATTGTAAAAAAATACAGACCGGATGTGGGGGAAACTGACAAGGATGGAAAGGGGGTTAAAGGAAGTTGGACTAACGTTAAAGAGGTCAAAAAGTAAAGGGTTGGGTAAAATCAAAAGAGTATATTTTACAAGAAATTAAATAAACATATTAGGAATTGGGTATGGCAAAAGCAGAAAAATAGATCAAAGGAGAAAAAAAATGTGAAACAAATAATGAAGTTAATTGGTGGAAAACTTTATTTATCCTCTAGAAAGGAGGTATATATGTTGAATGCATATTAATTGGTAAATCTGGAATATCTGAGGAGTGTACATATATTTCCTGGAAAAATGAAAAAATAATTGTTAGAGATTTTTTCCCATTTATTTGGGGATCAGAAATCAAGTTAGTTAGATGAGGAATTGTGCATAATAAGAAATATATTTATGACAAACCAATTCTGTACCAACTCTGCAAGTTTGACATTGTATTCTAATATAAATAACTGTGTTATATAACCCATAGTACTGCAACACTGAACTTTGTAATGTGCTCTGTGATGTCGCAAACTGGAAGCAGTTATGTAACCACTGTACTTTGTGTTAGAAAGCATATTAACTTTGTCATTTGCTGAGCTTCTGCATCTTGGCTATGGCATGAAAGGGTTACAGGACCTGCCCATCTACCTGGTCATCAAACACAATAAGTAAATAAAATAAAATAAAAAAGTTAGACAGTCTATAAGGTTAGACAGTTTCCTTTGCAGTTGCCTGATGGCAGAAGGTTAGAAAGCTCTACTGATCCCTCTCATCTGTCCTTCCCGTTTCTCTCTTTCATGCTATTTTCAATACTTTTGTAGATTCTTTTGCTCCAGCACCCGTCCTGGCAGTCCCTTCCATGGGTCCAAGGCCCCTTCTGTGAAGAAGTACTTTCAGAGATTCAGTGAGTAGCCTTGTGCCTACGTTCTATGGACTGCAGCCATCCTGTAGTATCTGCTTTATACTTGACTAACATGATCCTGAGTATCCACATCATTTCTGTCCTGTCTCTTCTAGCATTCAGTGAAACAAGGTGCTGCTCACGTTCTTTTCACCTTTCCCTTCGATCCCACACATTCTTCCGTTCTCATCCCTTCCATTACTCCCACCTTAATCTCTATTCTCCACACCCATCCCTTCTATCCCCATACCCTCCTCTTCCATCCCATACCCTCCTCTTCCATCCCATACCCTCCTCTTCCATCCCATCCCTTCCTCTTCCATCCCATACCCTCCTCTTCCATCCCATCCCCTCCTCTTCCATCCCATACCCTCCTCTTCCATCCCATACCCTCCTCTTCCATCTCATACCCTCCTCTTCCATCACATTCACCCTTTCTTCTGTATTCCTTTATCTCTCTAATATCCCTCCAGGACTGCACAAAACACTCAAGGTGTGATCAGACCAGAGTTTGGTGCAGGGTGAGCACTTCATCTTTTACGCTGAACACTGTCCCTTGATGACACTTTTCATCATTCAGTTTGTTATTATCAATGTTCTCTCAGTCTGGCCTTGGTAGTCAAAATCCACAGGTTCTTTTCCTGTTGCAATCAGCTCTGCTCCCCACAGCTGATACTAAACACTGCACTGTTCTGACCCAGGTGCAGCCCTTTGCATTTGTTTGCAATGAATTTTAACTGCCACCTTTCTGCTGCACTTGGTACACATTTCCAAATCTTAGCTTCAATTCTTCTTTCTGTCCTTCGCTGCTGCTCTAATCTTTGCTTCATTGACAGAAGTTGACCCTATTCTCTGTTCCCTCACAATAGTCAGCATGAAACACACTGACAGAGTACAGTGCCCAGGACAAACTCCTCTGTTTCTCTACTCACTACTTCCTTTGTTCCAAGTGTCCTTACTCTTATAACAACCACCTGTGCCCTTCTCTTCAACCGTGCAGCAGTTTACTTCCTCATTCCTAGTCCCACCTCCAGCCTTGCCAGTTTTCCTATGAAGCAGCTGTGTAGAACTGAGTCAAAGGTCTTGGTGAAGTCCAGGGAGACAGTAACTACTAATACTTCCCCCTCAAGTTCACCTGTAACCAATCATAAAGCTAGATCAGGTTTGACTGACAGCTCTTTCTGGCCAATAATCTCCAGGAAAGCATCTAGGATTATCGTAAACAACAGTTTCAGAACCACATTAGGGATCTGGAAAGTGGACAACCAATTATACCAGGGCATGAAGTCTGAAATTACACCGAGGCAAGAATCCACATGTAGGACATAGATATGGTTTACTTTTTAAAACCTTACAGAGAGTGTTCCTCTTGATGTAAACAGTTAATTCTACAACACTGGCTTATAATTACAAGGGCTCTGTGTTGTGGACTATGATTCCATCTAGAATTATCTTTTCATATAACAAAAGCAGAAGTGTAGGTGGCAGATTAATAGTTGATGTGTTTCTTTGACCACACATGATGGTGATGCCCCCTAGTGGCATGTTTTGTTTGACTAAATGTACTATTTGCCCCTATATTACAAATTTATATGGTACAAAAATAAACTGGATCCATTTTTTGTAGTAGCTTTACATATAACTCTCAGCCAGTGGTTGTGGATCTGGTGTATCCAAGCTGTACATCAGTCAGACTTAGAGAAGTTTTAAACTAAGAGTCACTGCACATGTGACTGAAATTAGACATAGGATGGAAACAAATCTTACTTACATGGATGGTTAACTTAAATTAGAGATAGTACATTGGTTACTATGGTTTTGAAAAAAAGGGGTGGGATGTTTGGAAAAGGCACGTCTAAATTAGATCAACTCATATTACAATACAGAACTTTTGAATTCATTTGGACAAAATGATTTAGATTTATTGATTGATTTATTCCATGTCTCTTTCCTTCTTTCCTGTGGTCCATATTTCTGTAATATTAGCAATGTCTACCTTCTTGTCTTACACTGTCAAAGCTCCCTGTCTCCCTTACCTAGATATCTTACACTGTACAGTAAAACTACCCAAGACATGCATGGTCCAGATTATCTTGTGTGTTCCTCTGGTATATTCCTTGTCAATTACATCTTCAACATGAGCCTCCAGTGTACTTGGCACAAAAAGAACAGAATAAGTCCTGCATCTAGAAGCAGAAAGAACATGCTCTCCTAGTTAAGACATAACCCAGTACCGAGTACAGTGCAATCCTGGCATCAGGCGAGCAGTTTCAAAATGCCAACTAGTGTGCTTCTACTGCCATCTGGTGGTAGAATGCCTAAACAACACCATGGGAAGAGAACAATCATTCAATCATTTATTTCAGTCAACGTAACACCAACAAAAGCAGCAACAATTGTCAGAATAAATAAGCATGTAACATATCTTCATAAAAAATTCTGCAAGGCTCAGCAACAGAGTCATGTATAATTTCCTTATTGGTACTAATCTTCACAAGGCATCAACACTACTGAAATAGTTGTAATAGTTTTAATCAGTACCATACAAAACAAAAAGGTGACCTGCAGAATGTTCTGTAATTTTGAACTGGTTAATTAACAATACTAGCTATTTTACCTTTAATGATGAAGACTACTGTTGTAGATTTACATGTGCTTAATAGTTTGCATTTCCAGAATTAGGTATATTTTAGTCTGTACCTCTATATTTATACACTCATACAGGATACAGAGAAGACCAGAAGCGCAAATGTAGTTTAGTGCATCCATTTCTGCAGGACGTGCATGTTATATAGTATGGTAGCAGGGAATTACTTCCAAATGATGCTGTGTTACTCCAGACATACTTATCTAGCTAAGATGAGGCTATATGCATATGATAGTTGTATCTATTTCGAATCACCTACAGATTTACTAATATCCAGGCATATATTAGTGTGATTACTGAATGCTTTAGCACACTTCAACTTACTTTAAGGGGAAATGTAATTTTCATAATCATTTCAATAATGAACACCTAAGACAAATATGAAGCTTCTTACAGGGACTACTTCAATCTCAAGTCCACAGCAGTGAAAATTTGTACCAACAAAGCCATTTGTTGCCAAAGTTTAAAATATGAAACTTACTAACACAATACATACTTTTATATTTTTATATAAATTAGGTTCATAGGAAGTTACCAGGCTATTGGCCTTAGGACCTTTATAAGCCTAGCCATGTTATACCGTTGTTCCTTCATTGTCCGATCTGTATGGTCTATATTTGCAGCGCAAGTCTGTGATCAGCAGCAACTGCCCTTATCCAAGAGGGACATAGGTGACACCCCTAGGGTAAATTTACGGTCTTCCATCCAGTTGTTTAACTTACGATTAAATAGGGTCATTGAGGGGCTCTGTTTTACGTGAACTGGGGGTTTGTTCCAGAGGAGTGGGAATCTCTGGGAGACATATGTGCCTTTCCAGTATGTAGAGTATCCTAGAGCAAGTGAATCTTGTCCCATATGACTGGCAGATGTGTAGCATTTCCATTAGGGCAGGGTCTGAAAAACTGCTCTGTAAGCCAGGCATGGGTTGCCTCTCGGCAGCCTATGAGATACAGAGTACAGTGACGGGGCCTTCAGTCTGTCCATGTAGGTCATGTGTTGAAGGCTCTGAATTTTCTTAGTAAGAAACCTCTGAGATCTCTCCAGCTGCTGCAGGTGTCTGGTGAGGTACATACAGAAGGGACCATTGTACTCTATTAGTGATCTGATGAGGGATAAGTACAGGGGAGTTATAACATCCTTAGCTCTGGATGCGATGCCCTTACTCATGAGATGTGCAACATAGTGATCGAAGTTAAGGTTGCTATCAACCTGTGTTCCCAAATCTCTCACCACAGGGTTTGAGCTAAGGGGGTACTGTTATATTTTGTAGGGACTTCTCCTTTGCTAGGCTATATTATAAGCATAGCACTTGTTCTCAAAACTTCTCTACTAAGTAAACACTCTCGTACTAAGTAAGCACTATATCCACCTACCACCCCTGTGAATATCCACTTCCCTTAAAGGCACAGCACTCCCTTATACTGTTCTAGCATGTTAAGTGGTAGATTACTGGCGTCCTCTCCAGTTCAGCTTGTTAATCTGGGTATCTTGAGACAATGCTACAATTGTCTCATGTACACAGACAACCCTCTCCTCCTCCCAACAAACACAAATACATGTGAGAGATGCAACTATATAGCCAAACTGGAGGCTGAACTCTCTCAACTCAGGGCTGGCATGACCAGACAGGAGGAGATGGTAACCACACACTCAACAAACCCAGTCCCACATAGACCTACCACAGCTGCAAACCAAACACATAAAAACACAAAGACATACTCGGAGGCTCTAATAAAAAACTTACCAAAACAACAGAGGCTCCCAAAGCAGACATCCAAAAATCCACCACCTCAAAACAAAACACATGCAACACATACTTCAATAAATCAGTGTGTCAACCAATCACAGCCCTTAAGGCCAAACACCATGCCTGATACACTAGTAATAGGTGACTCTATAGTCAGACACACTGATGTCCCGCTTACCAGGCTGAACAAGGAGAGGGTGACTGTGAGCTGCCTATTGGGAGCTAGGATCCGCCACATAACACACGCACTCAGGTCACTCCAAAGCAAGTACAAATATGACTCCGTCATTGTCCATGCTGGCGTGAATGACCTGAGACATACCTCCCTGTACTACATGAAAAGAGACATAGAGGAGCTCTCTGATTATGTAGCCCAGGCTGGTATGACCCTGACCCTGAGCAGCATCTTGCCCTCACCAAGAATGATGCCACAATACAAAGACAAGATGATCAGCTTTAATAATTGGCTCAAGTACTGGTGTCGTTCTAAGGGGATCCAATGTCTGTCTGCCTGGGATGACAGGTTGGACAAGCCACGCTGCTTTGCAAGGGACGGCTTGCACCTGTCACCACTGGGCTTCCGGATATTGGCCAAGGCTCTTGCCACCCCCATAGTGCCTTTTTTAGGCAAGGCTCAAAAGACAAACCCACCTCCTTAGAAAACAAAAATGGAAAAAAAACTAAGGGTAATGCTGCTCAACTCCAGAAGTCTAAATCTCAAGATGCAGGCACTCGATGCACTCCTCAGTATGGAGAACATCGACATCTGTGCAGTAACTGAAACCTGGTTCAAGGCTCCTGAGAGCACCCCAGCACTACCAGGCTATACCTCGTATCATGCTTTTCGGCCCCAAAACCAGGGCCGAACCACAAAGGGAGGGGGAGTGTCCATATTCATCAAGGACACCCACACCTCCAGGTTAGTAGCAACACATGAAGCATCAGAGACCATACAGGTGCAACTAACCATAGGCAAAACTGCTATACAACTGGTAGCATGTTACAGACCACCCTCCCAATCTCAGGAACCCCACTCAGCCTTCCTGAAGACATTGGAGGATATGAATGTATCACAAAATACCATCATACTGGGAGACTTCAACTACCCAAACATAGATTGGGTACATTATTCTAGCCCTAACACCCTAGCCCAAAGGTTCCTGGAATTCATAAATTCAAATGCACTGGAACAACTTGTCACCTCTCCCACTAGGGGAGATAATATACCAGACCTGATCATCACAAACATGGGGACAAAATGCTCCACACCGGAGGTATACCCCTCACTAGTGAGATCTGACCACAAACTAATCACCCTGGATATACATATCCCACCTCCACCCCCAGCACAAAAGACCACAGTGAAAAACTTCTCAAAAGCAGACTTCACTCTTCTTAAGACTGAGATGGTATCCTTTAAGCCCACTGGGCCAGTGGATACCACATCCCACAATGCCGAATCCTTCACAAATGCTTTCTATGGACATCTCCAAGAATGCATGGATCATGCAATCCCAAATAAATCCAAGTCCCTCTCCACCAAAGGCAAGCGTCCTGTCTGGTGGACCTCAGCCATTAACAAATTGTATAACAAAAGAAGGAAGCTACTGCACGACAGAGCAAAATCCCATAAAGGGAAGACATCTCTGATCAACATTAGCAGAAAACTACGTTCTCTCATAAAAACATCCAAGGCCAACTTTGAGAGAAAAATCGCTAAGGACACTAAAGATAACCACAAAGCCTTCTTCAGCTATGTTAGAAATCTGGGCGGAAACCCTCAGATATGCTCAGAGTTAGTTCACAACAACAAAAAATACACTGAATCCACAGATATTGCCAACATTCTGGCTGACAGGTTCAGTGCAAATTTCTCCCCTCCCTCACCCCCAAAAGAAGAAATACTTATCCCAGCTGAATGTAATCTCCCTGTCATCTCAGATGTCCAAGTGAGAACCGCCCTCAACAAAGTTAAAAACACAGCATCAATCGGACCTGCCGGTATCCCGGGTTGCGTGCTACGTAAACTCCAAGAGGAGCTAAACCCGCACATAAAAATGCTATTTAACCTTAGCCTTACTACAGGATATGTACCTGAACACTGGCATACAGCAACAGTGGTCCCACTCCACAAAGGGGGTACCTCTACAGACCCTGGGAACTACCACCTCATAAGCTTAACCAGCCTGGTCTGCAAAGCTTTGGAAAGAATCATTATGGAACTCATAAACAGAGACATAGGGGACCTACAGACACTTGACCCCACCTAGTTCGGCTTTGTAAAGGGCAGATCCTGCCTTTTCAACCTGGTTGACTTTTTCAAAACAGTCACTAGAGCCATTGATGAGGGCAAAGCAGTCCATACAGCCTACCTGGACTTGGCTAAGGCCTTCGACACAATACCCCACTCAGGCATCATAGATAAGCTCAACAGCTTAAATGTAAACCCTTATGTCACTAGATGGGTTGCAAACTGGCTAAAGGACAGAACCTATAAAGTTAAAATTGCTGGAGCAATGTCAGACTCAAAGCCAGTCACAAGTGGTGTCCCACAGGGATCTGTCCTGGGACCCCTCTTGTTCGGCATTTATTTCTCAGATGTTAAAGCAAACATAGGAGGTTTGTGGCTGACAAAGTTTGCAGATGACTGCAAACTAGGCGCCATAGTTGATACACCAGCGGACACATACATCCTACAAAAAGGCCTCACAGAAATGGACAACTGGTGCCGGAGTCATGGCCTTAAACTAAATGCCAAAAAATGTATAGTCATCCCCTTTGGGAAAAACAGAAAAAGTAATCAGAGACCTAGGGACCCAAGTCAACAGCGACCTCTCATTTGACACCCACGTTGCCAAAGTGGTTAGAAAAACATTCTCCCTTGCACACCTTATCATGAAGGGATTCACATCCAGATCCAAGGATGTCATTGTACCCCTATACTCCTCCCTAATCAGACCCATGATTGAGTACAATGTCCCATTTGGTATGTACCTCACCCAGCATTTGCAACAGCTGGAGAGACCACAAAAGTACCTCACCAAGAGGATCAAGGGTCTCCAACTTATTCTGCCAGACTAAAGAAACTCCAGCTCTATTCAGTAGCATACTGCCTGCTCAGAGGTGATCTCTGCCTGACGTACAAGGCCATGTCTAATCAGGAACTGATGGACATGCTTCACCTCAAAAAATCCAAATCCATCAGGACCACGAGAGCTAAAGACTTAAACCTCGGTACAAGTATGAATAGGACATGCTGGAGGGATAGATTCATAACCCAGAGGCTTCCCATGCTTTGGAACAAGATCCCAGTTCATGTTAGGCAGAGCCCCTCACTGACTCTCTTCAAGAGAAATCTTGATGAGTGGATGGGAGATCGTAAGTTTACCCCAGGGGTCACATCTGTGTCACTACTAGACAGGGGCACAGTAAACTAATTCTATTATATAAGGGGACCTTCATTGTGTCACTACTAGACAGAGGCAAAGTATTCTAAATCTATTCTGTGCAGTTTTGTACCATTTCATGGGGTGGCGAAAGCCACATGACTATGGCTAGGCTTACAAATGCCCCAGTGCAGATAGCCTAGTACTAAACTATGAAACTATGAAAGGGATGTTAACTCATTTTTTTGCATTTAGTTTAAGTCCATGGCTTTGGCAACAATCATGTGATTGTGTAAGCCCTTTTTGTAGTATGTAAACATTGTTGGGGGACTCAATGATTGCACCCAGTTTGCAGTCATCTGCAAACTTGGTAAGCCAGGCCATGTATTTTCTCCTGGGCTTTTGAGAAATATATTCCAAACAGTAGGGTGCCCAGCACAGATCCTTGTGGCACATCACTGGTAGCTGGTCTGCTGGTAGAGGTTGAATCCCCAACTTTGACTGTATACGTTCTGTCGGTAAGCCAGTTTGCTAGTGACATATGGGTTAATCCTAGCTGGGTTTATCAAGATAGGCTGTATGTACTGTTTTGCCTTGGTGACATAACGAAGCCAAATTGAGTCAGGTCAAGAGTATGAAGGTCACCTCTGTCTTTGTTGATGAGATCCATGATGATTCTCTCCATGGCCTTGCAGATAAAGCTGGTTTGGCTTATGGGTCTATAGTTTCCAGGGTCAGTTGATGGACCCCCTTTGTACGAGGGAATTACTGTTGCTGTTTTCCACTCTGCTGGGACAAAGCCAGGACTTAGACTGTGGTTGAAGAGAGTGCCAAGTGGTTCCACTAGGTCCTGTTTTAGACCATTTTGTAGGCAGTCTGGGATGATATCCAGTCCCATAGATGCTGTGTTTTCATCATGGAGAGTGTGTTTATGCCCTGCTCTTTGGAGATATCAGATACAGAACTGGTGACAGGTGTGCTTTGGGGTATGTCTGGTGGGGACAGGGGAGTGAAGTTTGTGCCAAATCTATCTGCTAGCAGGTTGGCGACGTCCTCAGGGTCAGTACGAGTTGTACCATCCACTACTGGTTCAGCACAAAGCTGAGCCTTCCCTTTCAGATTTCTGATGTAGCTAAAGAATGCCTTGTGATTATCCTTAGCTAGGGATGCTAGTTTAGCTTCATAATTGGCTTTAGAGAACTTTACAAGATATCTAATTTACTTGTTCAAGCTGTGGAGGGTGTCCTTCCTCTGTTGAGTCAGTTCCCTCATGTCCTTAGACATCAGTTTCTTCCTCTTGTTGTATAACCTGTTTATGCTTGAAGTCCACCAGGGTGGCTTGTTTTTTTTTGAGGACCTTATTTTGATCTGTTCAGGGACAGCTGAATCTATACATTTGTATAAGTGTTGATACAGGGCATTTGTGTACACCTCTGTATAGGAGTCATTTTTGACAGTGGTAGCAGGGGGTTGAAACTACTTATCCCATTGCTTAGGTGGCTATAGTTTGCTTTGGAGAAATTTTTCATCATTTTTGCTCTTGGGGGGTCAGGTAAGATCATTACTCCAAACGAGACTGATTTATGATCAGACCTTACCAGGGAGGGCAACACACAGGGGGTAGTGCAGAGAATTCCTGTGTTGGTGAGTACTAAATCTAGGATATTCAAGCACCTTGTGGGGGTGCAGACTATCTGTTCCAGAGCATTTGCATTAACAAGGTCTAGGAACCTTAGGGTGAGCGTGTTTGTGCTTATATGACTCCCAATCGATAAAAGCATTGTTGAAATCACCCATGACCAAGGTCTTTGGCTGTAGAGTGAGTGACTCAAGTAGGTCCAGGTAGGCAGAGTGGTTTTCATGATTACTGGTGGGGGGCCTATAGCTAACACTGATATGGAAGGGGGTTTTACCTACAGTTAGTTGGACTTGGAGTAGCCCTAGGAAGTCGTAATGTGTGACCAGTCTTGAGGTGTATTTGTGTTTAATGAAGTTGGATACACCTCCGCCTTTGGTTCTTTCATGCTTGTTTTGAGGTCTGAACATGTGGAAGGCATTGTAGCTTTACATGGCTGGGGTGCTCTCTGCAGCACTTGAACCATGTCTGTGTGTCTGCACTGACATCAGCATCTTCCAAAGTAAGGAGTGCTTCCAGTGAGTCAGTTTATGTTTTAGACTCCTTGCATTAAGCAGCATAACCTTGACTTTGTCTCTAGTGTTTTTTTTTTTTTTACATTGGGAACTTTGTTGTTATGACATTGCCTAAAAAAGGCACTATTGGGGAGGCAAGTAACTTTGCCAGTAACCAAAAGCCAAGAGGCGACAGGTGAAGACCATCTCTGGCAAAGCAGCATGGTCTGTCGACCATGTCTTCCCAGGTTGACAGATACTGGATCCCCTGGATTGATATCAGAAGCTAAGCCAATTGTTTAAGTCAAGCATTTTTTGTTTATTTTAAAGCATCATCCTGGGTGAAGGTAGAAAGCAGCTTAGGGCCAGGGACATAGCTGCCTAGGACATGTAATCTGAGAGCTCAGTCATGTCTCTCTTTATATAGTCTAGTGAGGTACGCCTCAAGTCATTCACTCCAACATTGACTATGACAGAGTCATAACGGTACTTGTCATTGAGAGACTTCAGTGAGTGCATGATCTGACGGATCCTGGCACCTGACAGGCAGCTGATTGTGACCTTCTCCTTGTCCAGCCTGTTGAGGGGGACATCTGTGTATCTCACTATGGAGTCACCTATGAGCAAGACATTTGGTTTTGAGGTGTTTTGCCTCAGAGACTTATTGGCTGAGACACTGCTGTGTATATTATTATGTGTAGTGGATTCTGCTGGGTCTGTAGTGTGTGCAGTAGGTTTGCTCTTGCGGAAGTCTCTGATTTCTAGGTAGGTTTCTAGGAAGTACCTCTGCGCAAGTGGGTTTATGTGTTGTAAGCATGTCATGTGCAAGAGGTGAAGTGTGTGTGCTGACAACCTGTTTGATATCTGTCTTTTTGTTATGCGAGAAATTTAATTCCAAATTCATAGTACTGATACATCTCTCATGTTGTATTTGTTTGTTTTAGGAGTAAGTGGTTGTCAGTATGCTACATCCCCTCAGGATACCCACGTCAATCAGGCTGGCTGGAGAAATGGTGGGAAACTGTCCAGCCATTATGGTAGATATATACTGTAGTAACTAGTGGGCTAGATGGACCAGGCTTTGCTGTAAGACTAACAAAAAGTGGCTATTCTGTGGAGGGCTGGGGGTAGAAAACTGCATCAGTGCTTCACATGCACAACTGAGCTGCTCGCAGGGCAGCAGTGCAAAAGCTCTGAGCAGCTCCGGTAAACTGAGCGCAAACCAGTGCAAACAAGATGCTTAAATACAAGTGTAGTTAAATGATTTCAAACAAAGTAACCAAAGGAAAAGCCCAATGATGAGCCTTATTCCAGCAATCCCCAACTCAGATGGGTCCTTGGCTGCACACTTCAGCCACAAGGGTGTGGGGGCCTTCTTAATGTAAAAGAGCTGGTTTTAGTGCTGAAATGATACCAAGCAGCCTACATTCAGCAAGCCTGAATGTAGCCTATGCTATAAAATGCAGACATACTAGAAATCCAAAGTGGAGAATATTGCAGTCACTACAGCAAAAAACAGTTTAAATAAAGCAGCTCAATTCAGTAGAATACTCCCACAAGAGTGCAGACCACAAACCTCCCTAGCCTGAAATAACTGGTTTGGAAACAAAGTGCTTAAACTAGAGCTAAGACACTTTCAGAATACAAGACACAATAAGCCTTCAACTAGCAATTTCCAGCTTAGAAGGATGTAGGCTATCCTCTCCTGCCACAAGAGTTTAAACCACAAATATTCATAATGTAAAATAACTGGTTTGGAACCCAAGTGTTTAAATCAGAATAAAGACTCTTAGAGCAACAGGCACAATAAGCCTTCACCAACAATTCCCAGCTTAAAAGAGCATAGACTACACTTTCTACCACAAGAGTCTAGACCACAAATCTTCCCAATGTAAAATAACTGGTTTGAAACCCAAGTACTTAAACCATAACAAAAACACTTAGAACAACAGGCACAATAAGTCTTCAACCAGCAATTCCCAACTCAAAAGGACAGAGGTTACCCTGTCCTCCCACAAGAGTGTAAACCACAAACCGTCTTAATGTAAAATAACTATGCTGAAGCCCAAGTGCTTAAAACAGAACTAAGAGACTTAAAATAACAGTTACAACTTAATCACACTAGTAACTAGCAGTAATAAATTCAGCAGAATAAATGCAATTAAGTACTTTTAAGAACAAGCAGAAAAAGCAAAATAAAGTAGGAAGTAACACAAATACAGTAAAAGCAGATGAATAAAGTGCATTTTTTTTAAAGTTAAGTGGGAAGGGAGGAAACAGAAGATAATTCATGGTTAAGAAACTAAAGAGGTGGGCCTTCCCAACTGATCTCTCCATATTCAGTTATATCATATATTTTTATATAGTTTTATATAACTGACTTGCATCATATAATTCATTGCTTTGCATATATATGACTTATTTCTAGGAAAAAAGTTAAACGAAAAAGTTTAGCAAGAAATGTAGGAAACAAAACAGCTGTCTTGTCTTTACCTTTGAAAATGCATTAAATAGATCTATTTTCCATTTTTTGCAGCACCAGACAAAATTGCTCTCATCTAAATGCCTGCAACATTGAACAGAACTAGTTCTCCTTAGCTGTTCAAGTCTCTGTGTCTGCTTTAACGTCTGGTACTCGCTAGTTAGTGTCTAATTGTATATTATTAGATATGCTCACTGAAGAAAACATTTTAAAAACTGTTCATACTGAGTTATCTTTAAAGAGGTTTATACTAAGTCAAAACATTACATATATCTAGTAAAGAATTTTGAACTTCTCACTAGAACTCTTATCTTATATTACCTAGCAGATACAGAAACATTTCTCACAATTTTAAAAGTAAATTACTAAGTGAAAGAAAACTAGGGAATGGTCACAGACAGCTGAAACTTTCTTTTTGCAGTGTTTGTTTCCCCACACCACATTTAATAACTATTCTCTCTCAGAGTTCACACTATCTCGAAGCAAATGAATCAGTTAAAAAAAAACAAGTATTCTTTTTAGATTTCACCTAGTATAAGCTTGGAGTTCATATATTAGTTAATTTGAAATTTTTAATAAATAGTTTTCAGAGTTATTGTTTCTTATCTGTGTTCTATAAGTTTTTTCACTGTGGTGAGTTAGACGTTTTGGATTTCTAAAAATGTAGAATTTCATTATTGCAGATTCATGGTTTTGTGATTCAGTTTTCAAATACATGATTTTGTGTTTTTTCCAAACAGAACCATGGAATCCATCTGGGCTTAAGGTAAGAACCTTGGGAGGTCCAACAGGTGACATCATCTCCTCAACAGTCTTCAATCTGGGACTGTTGATGCATCACCTTCACTTTAGCCCCAACTGAACCTGAATGGTTAACCATTTATCATAATCTCCAGTAGTGGTCACCCGTCATGCCTGTGGCTTTTGTCATCCGTTCTATTCAGTGTATAATTGTAGCTCTCCATCTTTTGGGGTTAATAGTAACACTGTGGCCACACATCTTCTTCTTTTGGTAATGCGGTTATCTATTCGTCTAGTGTAAGGCTGTGATAACCCAACCTTCTGGGGGTATGCTTGTGGTCATCCATCCTTCTTGGTGTACAGCTGTGGTTATCCATCCTTCTGGGGGCACACATATGGTCATTCCCCCTTCTAATGGTATGTGTGTGAACATAAATCCTTTTGGGAGGAAGGCTGTGGTCATCCATCCTCCATGGGGGTATATCTGTGGTCATCCATCCTCCATGGGGGCTATATCTGTGAGTCATCCATCCTTCTGGGAGAAAGGCTGTGATCATTCATCCTCCATGGGGTACAGCTGTGGTCATCCATTTCTTTGAACATATGTTTCTAGCCATTCTTCTTTTTTGGGTTTCCACTGGGGGCATTCATCCTTCTCAGGCTATGGCTGTAGTTATCCATCCTTCTTGGGGTATGGCTATGGTCAGTCATCCTTGCAAGGGTATTCTGCATACACCAGTATTTCACAAAGTAAGAATATCATTATTCATTCATCTGGTACCAAGTCTATAGTCACCCATAATTGTCCTAGCTGCAATCATCCTTCTGTCTTTGGGATTGGCTATGATCATTCATCCATGTCAGGGTATGAGACTAGCTATATACCTATCTTTAGGTAGGACTCTGGTCATCCAGACATCTTAGGAACTTAATGGGATTACCCCATCTTGGGGTTTGTGGTTATATGGCTGGTGGTTAAAACTCTGTAACTTTGTATTTGTGCCACACTTCCTGGGCAATAAATACTTTGGATCTTATCTGATTGGCATCTCCATATATTACATCCCATATCAAACGTATACATTAAGGGCCCTGCACTTAAATCCACAGGGCCTATTCTCTGTGCATCCATTATGTAATAATTTGTTAACACATTTAGTCCCGTAGAAAAGCTTCTGTGTGATCTGTCATTCATCTGCTGAAATTGAACCTTCTGTGAAATTTTCCAGACATCAGGTTTCAATAGGTACAATTTTAACCTCACATAATCATATTCACAAACAATATTTCTGAGCCCAGCAGTGTGTCAGTGGTTGCTTATATTACCTTTAGGTATGCTGGTAGATGGTTTGCTTTCAGTTGCAGTGTTCACAGCTTCAAATGCATTTTTTAACATTTAAATAAACCTTTTTAAGCTATTATGTTATTTGGGTTTAGAAATGTACTAAATGCACCTTAAGTAAACTGTGGCTTATTGTAACTTTTAATCTAAGTGTCCTTCATCTAGGCATACCAAAATAAAAGATAATAATCCATCTTGCTTTAATGTGGCACTGGTCAACGCTAGGAATCTGAATAAAAAATGTCTGAACATGCAGCTTTCCTGACCCATGAATAAATATATATCTATATAGTTAATGAAATGCGGTTTCAGTGTAATGATAGCACTCCTTCTGTACCTGTATTTAACACCTGTAATACTTCAGGACTTCCAAGAACCATGATGGAGGATTCTCATCCATTCACAATGCCATTGTCTCATACCAAATTCAACACAATACCAGCATTTAGTATCTGTAAATCCTAGTGCCATTAAACAAGACTATCACATTATTGCTAATTACATGTCCCCTTCAATTGCCCTCCCCAGCAGTGATATATAATTAAATCAGTTGGAGATTGTACCTAGAAGCCACGGTGGTGCAGCAGTAGCGTTGTCGCCTCACAGCAAGAGGTTCTCCCGTTCGATTCTCGGCTGGAGCGCCTTCTGTGTGGAGTCTGCATGTCCTCCCCACGGTCGAGTGGCATTCGAAAGACATGTATAAATGGGCATGCCTTCGTTGAAGGTTGGGTGTTGGGCAGGCACCTCGGCACCGTAAAAATCTACTGCCAATCATTAGCGGACCGGAGGTCCGGTGTGGCGACCCCTAACCGGGAAAAGCCGAAAGAAGAAGAAGAAGAAGTTGGAGATTGTACCTGTTAACCACAATACAATAATCTTACGTGAATTAATTTACCCATCAATCAATTGGAAAACCTCTGCACCAAATAGTAACTAACCAGAATGCTTCCTAAACATTGTTAATACGAGCTCCCTAGATCAGACTGTCACCCACTTTCACTACAGGGGTATATCTTCTTGACCTTTTCCTTACATGTATTGCTCCAGTTTGCACCATCCATGTTTCACCTCCTCCCTGATTTAGTCCAACTGCCAGGCTGATTTCTTCTCCCTTAGAACTAGGTTAAATATGCCTATCAACCCTACTGTATTCAAAGACTACTACAAAACCACCTTCTTATCATTTGCTGGCAACCTGTAGAAATTCAAAACTTCTCCCCCACCCCAGCCCAGGTCCTGGCAATGACAACAGCTAAAACTGCTACATATATGGGTCTATATTTGAATGATGAAAGCTGAAGTCCGTGAATACCATAACATCGACAGATAAACGTCGATCTACGAAAACAGCGAAAAACTGAAACATCGAAAGTCAGAACACCGAACGGATTCCCGGAAGCAACAGCCCCATACAGGTAAATTAAACCTAACTAAACAAACCTAATGTAAAACAGTTTTCCAAAGTTTTGCAGGGGGGCAGGCCCCCCTGCACCCCCAACGTGGGGTCTCATCAGACCATAACACATTTTCCCACATTCTTTTGGGAGACTTGATGTATTCTTTGCAAATTTTAGCCAGGCCTGGATGTTTTTCTGTGTAAGAAAAGGCTTCCGTCTTGCAACCCTACCCCATAGCCCAGACATATGGAGAATATGCAAGATTGTTATCATATGTAGTACACAACCAGTACTTGCCAGAAATTCCTGCAGCTCCTTCAGTGTTGCTGTAGGTCTCTTTTCAGCCTCCCTGAGCAGATTTCATCTTTGTCTTTTCATCAGTTTTGGAGGGATATCCAGTTCTTTGCAACATCACTGTTGTTCCACATTTTCTCCACTTTTTGATGACTGTCTTCACTGTGTTCCACTTATGCAACCAGCTTATTGTACATTTTTTTTATTTTTTATATTTTTCCCCGTAAAAGATTTGTTTGCTTTTCAATTGAATTGTACAGAGTATAGGTCACATTAAAGGTGGGAAAAGTTTTGAAATGATTTATTGTGGTCTCATTTTTTTATATCACAAAAACCTGGCATTTTATCAGGGGTGTGTAAACTTTTTATATCCACTCTACATATTTATATGTATATATATATATATATATATATATATATATATATATATATATATATATATATATATATATATGTGTGTGTGTGTGTGTGTGTGTGTGTGTCTTTATATATATATATATATATATATATATATATATATATATATATATATATATAAAGTTCCCTTTCAAAACATCTAATTCTCATAATATCAAATCTCAAAACACTAAGACCATAACATCGAAAACCCAAAACAAAACGTCCAAATGAGAAATACCAACTTCAAAAAAGGAAAGAAAAAAGGCTCCGTAAACCAGTATATCCTTTCCTTAAGTCTCCTCTCGGTCTTGTTTACATAAAACGCAGGACAACACTGGCAGGAGGCCAAGAAGACAACTGACTTGGAATCACAACTAAACCTACCCCTGGTCTTAAAGTTTTTCCCTCCAATACTAAAGTTGGCACCAATCAAAATGTATTTACAATAATTACATGTTTCACATTTATAAGTACCATCAGTTCTGGGTGTATGCTTCTTCTCCTCTTCTATAATGTTTTTTAAATTCCTCCCTCTTCTGAAAATCAATGTTGGGTAACTACCTAGCTTTTCAACCAATTCCTTTTATGTGGACAAAAGATTCCAATTCCTATTTAATATGTTCCTCAACTCACCGGCTTCCAAACTATACATTGTGATGAAACTTCTAATTGTTTCCTTACCTTGTTTATGACCATTAACCAAATTGTTGACTTCAATTTTAGTTGATACAACTCCCTCACCAGGTACTAAGTTCTCTTCCAAACCCTGGTCTGTAAGACTCATTCTATGTTCACAAGAAAGAATGGGTCTGTACATACCCATTCTTCTCTTGTGTTGTACTTCACCCATCAAATCGAGCACTAAACAATCTGGATAACCTCGACTAATGAACATGTTTTTCAAAATCTCACACTCGTCCAAAAAACTGATCTCCTCAGCTGTCATTCTTGCTGCTCTTACCAACTGATCTTTCAAAACAGATCTTTTTTGATGCAAAAGATGACAACTGCTGTAGTGTAACATAGTGTTAGAATAAGTGGCCTTGCAATGTATCCGTGCCACAAACTGGTTGTTAACCACATCTTTCCTTAAGTCTACATCCAGATAAGTAATAGCACTCTCATGACATACATAGGTGAACTTCAGAAACGGTGTACTGCTATTGAGATAATCTCCAAACTCGAGTACCTCTGTCTCTGAGCCTTTAAACATAATAAAGGCATCATCCAGGAACCTAGTGTAGAGTTTAACCTTTTCCATAACTATACTGCTACCTAGGATGGTCTGATGTTCCCATTGAACCATCACTAGGTGGGCATAACTCCCTCTGCACGGTGAACCCATAGCTACACCCACTACCTGTTTGTAGACACTGTTGTTAAACATCACAAAGTTGTTGTTCAATATGATATCCATTAGTTCTTGGAACAATCTAATTTCCCTACCGTTTGCACCATGAAACATCATCCATTCGGCCACCCAATCTATACCCACCTCGTGTGGAACAGAAAAATACAAATCAATTACATCAATGGTGATGAACATGATGTCCACATCAAAACAGCAATTCTCTAATGAAGCTAGAAAGGCCCAAGAGTCCTTACATATTTGATTTTCCTTTACAACATACTTTTTTAGTATGGAATTAACATATTTCGCATCTGCATGGGTGATAGAAGACCTAGCATTAACTAAGACTCTCATAGGAGGGTCATGAAGGTTCTTATGTAACTTGGGCAAACCAAATAAAGAGGGTGTCCTTGGGTTAAGGTTCACAAGATAATTGAAAGCATCCAAATCGACCATACCTTCAATAAATAAATCATTAAAGAAGGAATTAATCCTTCTATATGCAATGTTCATATCATTGATACTCGACAATTCATATGTCCCACCATTCAAAACCACCTGCATTCTGTTGTTATAATCATTGGTGTCCATAATCACCAGTCCACCTCCCTTATCCAGTTTGCTAACATGAACAGGCAAGGCCTTCAATGTATTCATGGATTCCACTTCTTCGGTGGTCAAAATTCCAACCTTCCACCCCTACAACTTTTGTGTAAGTTCCTGAAATCAAACTCACACATATGTTCAAATAAAGACAAAGTATTGTACAAGGGTGGGTTGAAAGTACTCGATGCTCTCAAACATTCAGTTGGTTGACCACTGCCTCCCAGTAGTAATGCCAAATTTAATTTACGTGTATAAACTTTTAGGTCGACTAATGTTTCAGCCAACCAAAAATGTTCAGAAGGAACAAAGGTCAAACCTCTACAAAAAATGTCATTGACTCCTGAATCGATCTCAAAACTCGAAAAATTATAAATTTTAAAATCACTACAAGTATTAGTCAGAATGGTGGGTTTAGCATCTGTCTGTTGTACTTGTTCACTTCCTTCCTGGCCACGTTCCCCCTCGTATTGTACCTCCGTTGATGGTTCTGGCCCTTGTTGAAAAAAGAATCCTGCTCAAAATCATCTCTATCCTGTTGATTTCCACTAACACCCCCTATTAGGATGTTGATCACCGACCATTATGTAATCATCATCCAGACAATTGGCCCTCTGGTTACTGGATGAGGGTCCTGCCTGGGATAAGACTGGACTAGTGATCACTTGGTTACCTGAATCATTATCCACATTGTTAGTAGTTACCCAACCCAAAAACCTTCTACCTTTTGACAGAGGAGGGGTCGGGTAAGCTACCCCATTTTTATAATCATTTAAATCCCTTCTGAGTTTTTTCATTTTTATCTCACTGTTATTCATCAATTGTTGTGCAGTTGATGAAAAAACTCTTTTATATTCAAACTGATAATGTGGAAAGTCAACATGAGACCTCAATTCCTGGTCCAAGCTCTTAATGTCCAAAGTGAGACTGTCTATAGTTAATTTATAATGTTTACACATAGTTTCCATCAATTCATTTCCATGTCTATTAAATAGACTAATCAAATCTGTATAAAACAGGGTGTCTACCTCCAATCCTGAAGGGTATTGCCAAGAACGAAAACCTTTCGGTACCACACCCACTTTCTTGCAGTCTTCAAAATATTGTATCTCTAATTGCAACTTCTTTGCTTTAAATGATTTATTGTCTAATTCCTTAAGTTTAGATGTTATAGAGACACCTCAGCCGAATGTCCCTGTGAGGCTCTAGAACCGTGTCTCCCAAGTAACGGTAACTCATTCAGCCATGAATTAACATCCAAGATGCCTGCAAACTCTGGAGTTGCTGGTGCATCATTGTTGCTCCCCTGAAAGTCATCAACAACGTTTCTCCTCGAGTTTGTGTAACCATTACAGCCTGAAACCACAATTCGTGATTGTTCCCTGGTGTCAGCGGCATTTGTTGAACATACTCTCACACTCGTATGAGCACTGTCAGCCAATGTTTCCCTAGGTCGCTCAACCAAATTTGGCTGTGTAAAGTTATCCAAACATTCCTATAGTACATTCAGTCTCTCACTGATAGAGTTAATTAGTAGAGTTAGGTTGTTCAAGTCCACACAGTCACCATGTCGCTCTGTTAAAAGTTCCGAAGAATCCTCTGTGGAGTCACCAAATGTGTTTCCGGAAGCCATACAAGACAACAAACCAAACGAGAAATACCAACTTCAAAAAAGGAATGAAAAAAGGCTCCGTAAACCAGTGGTGCAAACACAGAATTTATTCCAATAAAGGTGAAGCACTTTTCGTCTACCAAACAAATGAGTAGACTTCATCAGACAAGATGTATTACAACAATAAAACTTTAACTATCTTCTAAATACTGACATCACAAACAATCAGCCTATCATAACTTGATAAAAATGCTGCTAAAAACACATAGGAGACCTATCACAATGAATTTAACCCGGTTTTAGTGGTATTTTTATCAAGTTATGATAGGCTGGTTGTTCGTGATGTCAGTATTTAGAAGATATTTAAAATTTTATTGTTGTAATACATCTTGTCTGATGAAGTCTACCCATTTGTTTGGTAGACGAAAAGCACTTCACCTTTATTGGAATAAATTCTGTGTTTGCACCATTGGTTTACGGAGCCTTTTTTCGTTCCTTTATCGAAAAATAAAAACACTGAAAACTCACAACATTGAAAACTCAAAACACTGAAACTTTGCATTATAACATCAAAAACTACAATGTACATGTAAATAACAACCTCTCCACCTATAGCAACCCCAAACAAACAGAAAAACACACTCTTTAGTACGTTTCTGCAGGGGGGCAAAGCTCCCCTGCACTACCCATGTGGGGGGTTCTGCCCCCTACACCCCCTGTAACTTAAACATAGCAACTCCGAGATCACACTACAATGGAAAAAAGTTAATTTCCTAACTCCGCTGTATCGCAACCACCATACAAATATGCACATAATGTCTAAATCACTTACCTGTATGGCCTAAAAACACATACAGATTGACAGAATAAACACTATATAAATAATACAAATTCCTACACTATATAAATAATAACTATATAAATAAAAACTACAACATCTTATAGTGATACCACAAGATTAACAGACTAAACTATAACATTTACATGTTTGATGATACACTACTCGATGTTATGCATTTTCAGTGTTATGAAATTTGATGTTATGAGTTTTCAGTGTTTTGGGTTATGGTCTCACTGTTTTGAGTTTCGATGTTATGAGAATTACATGTTTTGAAGGGGAACTCTCTCTCTCTCTCTCTCTCTATATATATATATATATATATATATATATATATATATATATAGGTCTACTTTAGTAGACCAAAAGTCCACTTCCCTAACTTTCATATAGCCGAAACAAAAAGACAGACAACCACAGAACACCAACATCCCGGAACACCGACTTCCCACTCCAGGTAAGTAACTGCTTGGTCACCCTGTTGAACTTTGCCCCATACCCCCACGGTAGTGCGATCTCAGAGTTGGTATATTTAGTTGGGAGTGTGTGTGGGGCACAGCCCCCCCCCCCACATAGGGTGTGTGGGTGGGTTTTCTTTCCTTTGGTTTTACTATTTTTTCAGGATGCCCAAGCAGTTACATACCTGGAGTGGGAAGTCAGTGTTCTGGGATGTCGTGTTCTGCAGTTGTTGGACTTTTCATCTCGGCTTTCTGAAAGTCGTGTAAGTGAACTTTCAGTCTACTGAAGTAGATCCATATATATATATATATATATATATATATATATATATATATATATATATAAAATATATAGTCTATATCACTTAATCGAACCGTCATTTCAACAAATGGCATTTAATTGGAAATCCCATTCATTGAATTCTCCTCATGTGGGGGGCTACGCCAGGTGTCTGAAGAGCTGGTTCTGTAGCACCATTGCACAAAGGTAGCCTCACCAGTGACACTCAGAACTAGAGACCCATTTAGTAGTATCAGCATCATTTGTGAGGTTATGAAATCCATCATAGTCAACCTAATAAATAATGACGCAGATTTAACTATAATCCCTTAATCCATTTGGTTCTGTGAAAGGAAGATCTTGCCTACTCAGTTTTGTCATCTTTTTTGAAAAACATTAGCTGAAGCCACGAACAAGGGCAAATGTGTCCACACTGCTTATCTAAAGCTAACAAAATCCTTTGCTACATCCCCCACGCTGGTATTATTAACAAGCTCACCTGCCTAAATATTAACCTTGCATCAGCTGCTAGATAGCCAAGTGGAACACCAACAGAATACAAACTCCGAAGGCTGGAGCTATGTCTTCTACATGGTAGCCCACAGGGTTCAGTCCTGGACCCACATCTCTTTGTCATCTAATTAATTCTCTGATATGAAGGCAGGTATCAAAGGCCTTTGGCTAACCAAGTCCGCAGATGGCTGCAAACTGAGTGCCATTATTAATGACCTGCATCACCTTCAGCTCCTCCTAGAAGTGCATGAGCAATCCAGAACCTGCTGCACTGACCACACCTCTCAAGTGACCCTATTTTCAAAGAATATACCTACTTTCACGCCTAATTTACCCTATAAATGATGTACCTGTTTTTGAAGGTATGTTCCTATTTTCAGGCTTGATTTATCCCTTCACATAATTTTCTGAATTTGCCCTCATCAGAGAAGATTTTTGAAGCTGTCTGGTACATAGAGAGCCACACTACATAGGCAGCGTATTAGCAGCACCTACAATTTAAAGAAAGAGAACACACATCTTATATCTCCCTGTTTCAGAGTGTGGTAGACCTTTGCATAGCAGTTTATCAAAGTCTACAGTTTGCATGCTGTCGCTTTGATAATATGTATGTATGTATATATATATATATATATATATATATATATATATATATATATATATATATATATATATATATATATATATATATATCAGTCATTTTTATCCCTTAGTTTTGAAACGTTTCTCGGTAGTATCCCACATTCTGACTGGAAGCAGGAAGAGTTATGTGTTATTTGGTAGTGAAATTTTATGTTGATTAAAAGTGCAAATTTTTGGCTGGTTGTACCTATCTTCAGAATCTGCAGGTTAAGACATATGGGGGTATTCTATCCCATTTGTTCATTTCTCACCCTATATTCCCTTCCAGAACTTGACTTAGGGCTCTGTGATTCAGCATCCAATGTATGAGGGGTAATAAAACAGATTTTGGTGGGCCAGTCCGTCCCCCTTATACCAGCATATCAGTGTATACTAAGGGCAGACGTACATCATGCAAGGAAGGAGTCTATGCTTTGTAAACTGGCAAGACCTACATGTATCCTAGCAGATAAGTCCCATTTGTGAGGAGCACTGCGCAATGATCTATTCAAATATCTAGCACTATGGTAAGCTTTCTACACAACAGTATTTTATATTTGTATCCTCCTGCCCTTCTCAACAAAGTCTTACATCCTTTATTCAGTAGGATTTTCTTAATCTTACTAATCGACACCCTTGTTCTCCCCTGATTAAGATAAAATCGATTTTCAGTGTACAGATAAAATTAATTTAAAACAATGAATTGACAATGAACTATATTTATTGAATTGCAAAGAAACATTTTAAGTTAGCATTAAACAGCAAAATTTTACTAATGTTAAAAATGTACTTATGTGTGGATACAGGGGTAAACTGGCAGAAAAAATAAGATTTTCTGGCCTCTTTAGTCTTCGAAACATTCTAATAATAACCTTGTTTATTGTGGCACCTCCTGTTTTAATCCACCAGACATTGCCAATATCCTTGCAAATAAATTTAGTGCCAACTTCACCTCCAAGCGTTCCATCCAAATACATGAATACCTTACTTCCTCAGTTATCTCTGAAAATCATTTATTGAAAATGCTAACCAAGACAAAAGTACTTTCTCCAACGAGCCTGATAAAATTTCTGGTTGCCTTGCAGACACACTCCTTAAATTCAGATGAAGCTCATGTGAAAGCGCTAACCGTTATATGAATAAATACGATCCTCTTTGCACTATTAGTATCTGCGTGGTCTGTCTGGGAGCCCTGGAATCTACGTGTGCATTTATTCAAAATGTTTTCTATGTGGGCTACTTGGCGTTTACTCTTCTTGGTACAGCTTTTATTGTGTTTATTACACTCCTTAAATTGTTTAATTTATGTGTATCTTCTGGTTTTACCCCTGATGGGAGGCCCACTGCAGGTATGATGCTCCTCCAAAGGGATGGTCTAACAACCGACCCAGGTAATTATAGACTTACCAACCTTACAAGTCTCATCTGCAAAGCCGTGAAACACATTATAACTGACCTCATTAACTACAATGTCAAAAATCTTATCAGGCCTGACCCCAAACAGTCTGGCTTTGGGAAGGGTAGATCCTGTCTACTCAATCTGTTAAACTTCTTGAAAGGGTTACAGAGGAAGTAGGCAGTAGCCATGCTGTATCCACAGTGTATCTTGACTTGACCAAGGCTTTAGGCACAATTCCTCATACTTGTATCATATAGAAGATAAATGACTTAAAATCAGCCCATGTGTAGTAAAATGTGTATTAAATTGGCTAAAAGGCAGAAGTCACATACAGTGAGTTTCAGGCACCTCTTCAGAAGGCATGAAAGTGACCTGAAAGTGACCAGCAATGTCCCTCATGGCTCAGTGCTGGGGACTCTCCTTCTTGGCAATTACTTCTCAGATCCCCAAGTAAAGAGGAAAGACCTCTGGTTAACAAAGTTTGCAAATGATTGCAAACTATGGGTGTTTTTAAGTCACCCTGACACCCAAACCCTCCAGAATGAAGTCTCCCTAGTAAACGCTTAGTGTACTAAAATGGGCTCAAATTACATGCTGTAAAGTGTAGTTTTGTCACTTTAGGTGGACAACATCTCCCTTCATTATACTGTAGTAACAACACACCCCTACAAAACAAAGCTATAGTCAGGGGCCTAGGATATTAAGTTGATAATTATTTCTCTTTTGGCCATCATGTGGTAGCAACTATCAGGAAATCCTTTTATTTTTGCACAGCTGATTGCTAAAGAAACATCATCAAGGCCTAAAGAGGCAAACACTCCCTTCTAGTCAACATTGACTAGGCCAACAATTGAGTATAATGCCCCCTTCAGAATTCATCTCACTAAACACATCAAACAATTAGAAAGATTCCAAAAGTTTCTAATCAAAAACATCAAATGCCTAAAGTCCCTGAGCTATCAGGAGAGGCTGGAAGCTATATTCCTTTATTCAGTGCCTTACAGACTTTTCAGGGAAAATCTCTCTTCTTGTCTACCGTTCCACTGGAGATCTGATTGTCATGGACCACATGTATCTCTGGAAGGCCAATGGTTCCACCAATACTAGAATGAGGTGCCCAAATCTTCACCAACAGATAAATAAAACACGATAGAGGGATAGGTTTATAACCCATTGTATCCCAAACATCTGGAATAAACTTCCACTGCATGTAAGGGAGTGCAACTAACTAACTTTCTTTGAACATAAACTAGATGTCTTGATGGGTATCCACAGCATTTCTTCAGGATTGACCAGTATGGTTCTGCTGGAGAAAGGAAATATGGCCTTAGGGAGGGTAGTGGCAATGCATAAGGGGTCATAAGACTGAATAGCCTTGGAATACATATGTATGAAATCTACTAAACCTGCCCAATAATGTATCATCCTTTTTGGCAAAGTCATTTGTCTCATGGTGCATATAAACTTTTTTAAAAATTATTGAATCTTAGTTTCCTAATTTAATTTATTTTTTAAATACCTTAATTAAATCACCACTTTTGAAACAGGCAAGCTTATATAAAATAATCAAACAATATTAACAAGTTCACATTTTCAAATATTTTATATCACATATACATACATTTCTATGCAGATTATCAGTCCAACATTACATTACATTACATTACATAAATTGTTTACTTTCTGCCTTTTCTTAAAGCATTCTTCTTCCAAGACATTTTTCTGTATTTATTGTTCCCACAGCTTCCATTTTTTTGTTCTATGTGATTTACTCCTACCCTTTTCTAAAGATCCCACTTCCTATTATTTTATCTCTGTTGCAATATTCACCGTTTCATTATGGTTGGTTTAATTTCCATTTTCTAGTAATTGCTCTTTTTGGCAGCAAACAGAATTAAACTAAACAAGACCTTACTATGTCTATGTAATTCAGATCCTGTATTCCAGCTCAAAAAAATCATTTTCTTAGTAACATTCATTTGCTTGCCCAGAATGCCTGACAAAGTACTCTGTAGGGATTTTTTTAAGTCTGCCAATTTATTACACTCTGAAAAAATATGCACCCAGGTACCTCCTTCTTCCCCATTACACTGTCAGCATAGACCATCTACCTGTGGAAAAATTCTTTGGAGTCTGCTTGGGGTATAAAAGCATGTATGCAAACATTTCCAAGCAAAAATTCTAAATATTCTAGACTTTGTTTTATATTTCGGAACCAGATATATGTTCTCCCATGGTTTCTTTGTGAATTGCATATCTAATCTCTCTTCCCAATCTCTTCTGACCTCTAATTGAGTCCTATAGTTATAGTGCAATATTTCATGTGCCCTGCTAATTATTTCTTAATTTTAACAGCAGCTTCTATTCTAGATTCAACTAAAAACACAACCAGTGCAGGGCTTTCATTTAGGATTCCTCTATCCCTTTCTCTTTGCCAGTACTCTGATATCAAACCCTGACAGGTAAGGCAATCTCTAGCCTGGAGTACAAATGTCTTCTTGGTCTCTTCCTATTCTATTAGCTTTGCTGTTCTAATTATTTGTTCCCAAGACCGTGTTTCCTTTGCCAGCTTCCTTCAGTAAATTTCAGACCCCTCTTGCCTATTCTCTGTACTCCTAATTGCAGTCATCCCTATTGGCAGAATCTCCTTTCTCCATTCCTGTGTTGGCTTAATTCTTAGTATACTTTATGCTGTTTTATGAATATAATATTTATAAGGGTTCTCCCTTTAATTTCTCCAAGTCTTTTGGGTTTCTATTACCATGACAGGTATGGACCCCATTCCTAAGTCAAAGTACAATTAAAGTTCATGAAATCAGTATTGTTTCAGTCTTTGATGTCAGCCAGAAGTGCTCTTCGCAACACCCATAATGTGCCCAGTAATGACTCCTTCTGTAATTCGTATGGAGGTACATGTATTGGTAACATATCTAAATACGATTGTAAATTATTTTTTGTAAGACCCCTTGCTCCTACTACTACTGGGACTATCTGGGTATCTTTCTTCCACACTGCTTTCGTTTTCTGCCTGCAAATCCTGATATTTTATTACTTTGTGTCTCTCTGTACACAACACACTGTAGTCACTGGGTGGGGCAGTTTCAATGATCAATGCTACTTTTGTCTACTTTTCATGGACCACTATATCTGGTTTTCTAGCATCTGTCTTTTGGACTGTTGGTAATGGGTGATCCCATATGATGCTTTGGGTTCATGTTGCCAGTGTTTTTCAGCCACTTCAATACCATTATCTTTGCACATTCCCCAGTACAACAGTCTCGCCACATTGTTATGCCTTCCAGTATACAGTCCTTCTGCCATTAGTATATCACAACCAGTAACAAGATGTGCGACTGTTTCCAATTCTGTTTTACAAAACCTACATTTGTCTGTTTCTCCCACATGTTCAATGGACATTGCAAACCAGCATGTACATAGCCCGCTGTCTTGGGCCACCAATGTTAACCTTTCATCTTTTGGTTTGAATTCTCCTCTCCTTAACCATCCCTGTGTTCAATCCTGATCAACATGAGGTTCTTCCAGAAGTTTTCTCTACTTGCAACTAAATTTATGCATTTTCCACATTTTTTGCCTTCTCATCTGATCCTTCACCTTATAGCCTTTCTTTTGTTTTTTGGCACATTCAGTTGCCACCTAATTTGTATCTACTTCTGGTTTGATTTCCATTCCTGCTTGACATCAATATGCTTTTGCTAGACTAAACAGGGAAGGCATCTTAGATTTATTCTTATATTAATATATTAGATTAATATGTCTCCCTTTTTAATTTCTCCAAATCTTTTGAGTTTCTAATACCATGATGGGAATGAACCCCATTCCTAAGTCAAGTACGATTAAAGTTCATGAAATTAGTATTGTTTCACTCTTTGATGTCAGCCAGAAGTGCTCTTCGCAGCACCCGCAAGGTCCCCTCTAATAAGTAGTTCGGTATGATTGTTGTTATTCCACTTAAGGATCTACATCTAAAATCCCACTCTTTCCTTATTTCTTGAATTTCCCCCCTTGCTTCATCATCGTCATCATCACTTTCCATTTTGAATTATATCTTTCTGCTTGTGGTATGGATAAAAGCCTTAAATGTGTAGCTCCGAAATAACCCTTTAAATATAGTAATCCTAAACATCTCTATTCTATTGGAAACATCAGCTTTTCCCACTTGACTCTTGTCCGCTTCCCCTCTCAGATAAAATCCTGTAACTCTTTATTAATTGCCATCCACAACTTCTCCTCTGCTTGATAAAACTATGCCTGACCCGTGCATAAAACTAAAGGGACTAAAAACATTTTTACTGCTTGTATTTTATTATCCATATCCATAGGCAAGAGCTTCCAGTTTCTCAGTTTTTGTATTATCTTCTGTTTAGTCTCTTCTCACATATCCTTAGATATCATAACAGCATCCTTTTTAACCCATACTCCTACATAATTAATTTTATCATCTCCACATAAACATGGGTATTATGAACCAATTCATGTGTGGGTACATAATTTACAGATATAGCCTTTGTTTTGTCTTCATTAATTTTATATACCTCCCCAAAAAAAAAAAAACGGAACTGTCTCAAAATGTACCACTACACCGAGATGTCCTTTTTTGGTTTCATCAGGTACAAAATAATATTGTCTATGAGATAAGGCCGATATTTCTTGAATACCATATCAATTATATCCTTGAATTCCTGAGTCCCTTATTTTTTGTCAATGGTTCTAAATATGATGCAAATAACAAAGGGGAAAGAAAACACCCCTGCCTGGTTCTTCTGTTCAGACAGAACGTATAGAGGAACCCTCCCAGTTTGATGTTTCCCTCTGAGCTCTAATATATCCTCCTAATTCACCTTATTGCTGTATCAAGAAGTGCACATATTTCTGTTGCCCTACTTATAAAATCCCAGCTTACTCTGTTGAATGCTTTCTCTGCATCACGAACCAACAACAACAGTGGTATTCTGTTACATTCTACCTCCCTCTGGATCATCATTGTCCTGTTAATGTTGTCAAATGTTTGCCTTCCCTCCACAAAACCACAACGTTCTCTGGAATTCATAAATTCCAATGCCTTGGATCAGCTTATCCACACCCCCACTAGGGGCAGCAATATCCTAGACCTCGTCATTACCAACATGGGCAACACCAGAGGTCAATTCCTCGTTGGTAAGATCTGACCACAAGCTAATCACCCTAGACATCCACATCCCACCCCCACCACCCATTAGGGAAACCATCGTAAAAAAATTCTCCAAAGCCAACTTCACGCTTCTTAAGACAGAAGTGGCAAACTTCACAACACCCATGCTGACAGACAATAGAGGTACGACTGCTAAATCCTATACAAATGCACTTTATAAGCACTTACATGAGTGCATGGATCGTGCAATCCCTAACAGAACCAAGATGCTATCCTCCAAAAAAAGGAAGCCAATCTAGTGGTCCCCTGCCATAAACAAACTCTACAACAGAAGAAAGAAAGTGTTGCAAAAAAGAGTAAAATCCCATCATTGGAGGAACTCTGCGTTCAGCCTCAGTAAGAAGCTGAGATCCCTCATAAAATCCTCCAAAGCTAGTTACGAAAACAAAATCGCCACTGATTCTAAAGACAACCACAAAGCATTCTATAGCTATGTCAAGAATCTCAATGGCAACACTCAGATCTGCTCTGAGATACAGCACAATGGCACTAAATATACAGAACCAAATGATATTGCCAACATCCTGGCAGATAGGTTCAGTGCTAACTTTACCCCTCTCTCACTCCCAAAAGGGCTCATCTCTATACGGGAAGAATGCAAAGTTCCTGTAATCATGGCTGCACAGGTAAAAAACACACTCTCCAAAGCCAAGAACACAGCATCCATGGGATCTGACAATATTCCAGGCTGCGTTCTACATGAACTACAGAACAAACTGGTGCCCCACCTAAGTACCATGTTCCATCATAGCCTCACCTCTGGCTTTGTGCCCACTGAATGGCGCACAGCAATGGTTATCCCACTCCACTAAGGGGGAGCCACCATGGACCCTGGGAACTACCGCCCCATTACCTGACAACCCTGGTCTGCAAGACTATGGAACATATCATCATGGAACTTATAAACAATGACATTGGTAATCTCCAAACTCTGGACCCCACCCAGTTCGGGTTTGTAAAAGACAGATCATGTCTCCTAAACCTGATAGACTTCTTTGAAGCGGTCACCAAAGCCGTAGATGATGGTAAGGTGGTTCACACAGCCTATCTAGATCTTGTCAAGGCTTTTGACACCATCCCCCACTCTGTAATTATAGATACATTCACTAAACTAGGTATAAATCCCTATGTCACAAGATGGGTTGCCAACTGGCTCACTGACAGAACTCACACTGTGAAAGTAGCAGACTCTAAATCCAACTTCAGACCAGTGACAAGTGGAGTACCACAGGGTTCAGTCCTAGGTCCTCTCCTGTTTGGTATCTACTTCTTGGACGTACAGGCTAACACAGAAGATCTTTGGCTAACAAAGTTCGCAGATGACTGCAAACTAGGAGCCATAATCAAAACTCCTGACGATGTGGACATCCTACAAAAGGGCCTCATTGAGACAGATGCCTGGTGTCAAAGCCATGGCCTCAAGCAAAAAGTGCATTGTCATCCCTTTTGGTAAAAACTCTGTACCCATGAACTACCACATAGGCAGTAGTCTACTTAACACCAAAAGTGTGATAAGAGACCTTGGGACACAGGTGGATAGTAGTCTCTCCTTTGATAATCACATCACCACAGTAGTCTGGAAATCCTTCTACGTGGCACACCTCATCACAAAAGGTTTCTCATCCAGGAAAAAAGAGGTCATTGTTCCCCTCTACTCATCACTCATTAGACCCATTATAAAGTACAATGCCCCTTTTGGTATGTACCTCACAAGACATCTACAACAACTGGAAAGGCTGTAGAAATACCTCACAAAGAGGATTACCAGCCTCAAACAGATGCCCTACGCAGACCGTCTCTAAAAACTCCAGCTTTACTCTGTCACATATCACCTACTCAGAGGCGATCTCTGCCTAACAAACAAAGCTATGTCAAACCCAGAGCTGTTGGACATGCTCCACTTAAAGAAATCCCAATCCCTCCGAGCTACACGCTCTAGGGACCTAAACCTTGTCACCACAATAAACAGAACATGCAGGAGGGATATATTCCTGTCCCAGAGACTTCCCATACTCTGGAACAAACTACCTATCTATGTCAAACAAAACTCCTCGTTAGCACTCTTCAAGAAAAATATTGATGATTGGATGGGAAATAGGAAATTCACCCCGGGGATCACCTCTGTGGCTCTGCTCGACAGGGGCACTGGAAAATAATTTTCTTGGGTGGTAAAAGCCAGGGTACCGTTTGGCTAGGCTTATATAGGCCCCAGGGCCGATAGCCTAGTACCTACCTATGAACCTACGAACATTGATCCGTATCTATCAATTGTGGTGTTGCCGTTGCCGTTCTTTTAGCCATTCTATACATAAACACTTTATAATCATGATTTAAAACTGAAATGGGCCTTCGTGAGCTGGATCTAACAGGTCTTTAACATCTTCAGGTATTACAGCCACCACAGCTTTCTTTCAGGATGTTGGTGTTTCCCCTCCTTTCAAAATACTGTTAAACAAAATCTTCTAGATCTTTTTTTACTTTCTTCCCTCCTAGCGTCCAAACTTTCACCATTTATTCCTGGAGACTTTCTTGCAGATTGGTTATATATCACCATTTTTTCTCATCTCCATCTCTCCTGTTAGTGATTGAGCCTCATCTACCTCTGACCTTGGCGTATTTAATTCTTCCGTAACTATTTCCATTTGTACTTTTTCTTGATTTCCACACTTTTCTGTTTCATACAAATTTTCATAAAATTTCCGAAATATCTAATACCTCGACCTACAGGATCTCTGGGTATTGTTCTTGTTATAGGCTCACAAAGTTTGGCAACAACCCTTTCTACCTTCTGTTCCTTAAGTCATCGCACTAAAAATTTGCATGCTCTGGAGTTATAAAAAAACAGTTGCTTAACAGCAGTCTTTCTAAATTGACGCATATTATCCAGGTAGTCCCTTATTTTCTCTTTAGCACTCTGCAGCTGCACCTCCACTTCTTCTATTAGATTACCCATATTCTGCAATACTTTAAGCTTTGTCACCCCCTCTAAATAATTCCTGTTACGTCTTAACCATATATTTTTTTTCTACCCTATTTTTAAGCTACACTTTCATTGTATCCCACTCACTAGCTATAACTTATGGGATACTTTCTATTTTCCCTAATAACTCCCAAATAATTCCTACTACCCATTCCTTAAATTCCTCTCTTTTTAACAAGTAGGTGGAGATGTGCCAGTGTCTCATTTTTACTTCATTATCCTGCATTTTTATCGTAGTTATTATTGGTGCATGATCTGAAATAGTTATTGGATGTGTGTCAAAGTTCTCAATTAAATGCACGTTCCTGTGAAATAAAATTTCTGTCTAGTCTAGCCCAGTTATTGTACCTTGGAGAATAATATATATAACCACTCTGAGTTCCTACTACTGAATTCATATCTTCCATACCAAATATTTTCATAAATTTCATCAGACATCTATACTGTTTTGTTATATTTTCCCTTTTAGGCCCTCCAGATACATCCTCATTATTCCAAATCACATTCCAGCCCCCCCCCCCCCATATAAGTAATATTTCCTGATGAAAGATGATTATTTCGCTCAGAATTTTTCAAGCTCCATAACAGCAGTTATAGGTGGAATACAACTGCATGACAATGTAATCCACTTTCTTTGCCAGTAACCCCTTACCACCACAAGTCTGACATGATTATCTTTTTCTCCTCTTCTGTCACTATTGGAGTTCCTCTAGCGGTTAATATAAGTGCTCTTTTCCTTAACAACCATACACATATCTGCATACATCCTCCCCATGAATGTACAACCCCCCCCCCAAAATAAATATCCCCCTCCCATTCCATAATATCTACAAATAAATGAAAATATACTAAATCCTACCTAATAACTATCAAACCTAACTACTATCCTATTTCACTACTCCCATCAGGTGATATCCACCCTAACCCAGGACCCAGTCCTAACTCTACCACTCCTCACAATAGCTTATCAACCACAAGTAAAAAACAAAACAAACAAACAAACAAACAAACAAACACATTTCCTTTTACTCCATAAACACTTAATAAAGTTAGCCAACTTCATGCTTGGATATCTGATCAAAACTCAGACATTGTTTCCCTTACAGAAACATGGCTTAAACCACAAAACCTAGATAAGGACATACTCCCGCCTGGATGTAATATGACTCGATCACCCTAATAATAATGGAGGAGGGGTTGCAATTGTATACTCCAATAACCTCACTTTTTCATACCCAAAGCTGTCTATACCTTCCTTTTCTCCCACAGAATTACTGGTAGCAAACCTTAAGCTCAATGACTGTACCACTATTACTGTTGTATCTATGTACATTCCACCAGGGGACAACATTCCCTTACTGGAAAGCATTCTCTCCTACCTCTCCCACAGCATTTCTAATGAAATCATCCTCCTTGGGGATGTGAACATAAATTGGGAAACACTCACCAGTCCTAACTCAACATACCATATAAATCTATATGGCTTTTCACAACTTATCTCCCAGCCTACTCATACCAGTAACACTCATTCTACCAGTACACTCATTGACCGGATTCTTGTCTCAAATCCCTCTAAATACCATAGTCCTGAAACACTCTCTGACTCCCTGAGTGACCACTCTCCAATAAAGGTACTTAGACATACCTCCCACTTATCTAAACCACATAGACACATAACCTGTCATAAATTATCCAAATTCAACCCAGAAACTTTTAATAATCTCTTACTCAGAATAAACTGGTACTTCCTCACCCAGCTCCCACTTGATGAAGCAGTTCAAGCTTTTAACTCAACCTTCCTAAATATCTTAAACTCACTCACCCCATTACGGAAAGTAAGGATAACAGCTACTATATCCCCTTGGCTTTCTAAGAAAACTCACACACTCATGACAGCCAGAGACCGAGCCTGGAAAACTTGGATCCAAACTAAACTACCAGCAGATCTGCAAAAGTATAAAGAACTGAGAAATAAGACAAAAAATCTATTGATAAAGATAAAAAAAAAAAGATTTCTACTATAACCCTCCAGCTGCCCTCAAAATCAGATCCAAAAAATCTGGAATGCCATAAACTAAATACTTCATCCAGGTAATCCTACTTCACCTAATCCATCTCCCGACAAATCTCCCAAAGGGACTGCTAACACTTTCAATGCCTATTTCATTCAGTCAGTAGCCAAACTTTTCAGTCCTAACCTAAAATACTCCAATAACAATTTTGTTCCAAATTGCTTAGAACCTCCACCCACAGCCAACTCTGCAAACTCTTTTTTTCCTTAAAGCAGTCCATAATGCTTACATCAAAACCCTTCTTTCCAAACTGAAACCATGCTCTGTTTCTGTTGACAGTATCCCATCTTACTTTCTTCAGATAGCTTCTCCCTCTATTGCTTTGCCAGTATCTATTTTAATCAACTGTTCCATCTCTGAAACTAAGGTACCTGCTATCTGGAAACAATTCTACACCATACCTACTCACAAAGGTGGCATCTCCACAGAACTCTCAAACTTCAGACCAATAGCTATCCTCTCCCCATCTGTCTAAAGTCTTAGAAAAATGTATACATAAACAAGTAATGCAATATCTTATACAGGGCACACTCCTCACTGCCACTCAGCATGGTTTCCGACCCAAACATAGTACCACTACAGCTCTACTTTCCTTTCTCCACACCATTTCTATAGCTAGAGATAATCATAAACTTATCTCATGGTTATTCCTTGACCTCTCAAAGCCTTCAACACTGTCTCACATCCTCTGCTACTAAATAAACTCTCTGATCTCAACTTCTCTACTACAACAATAGCATGGTTCTCCAGCTATCTCACTGACCGACACCAATCAGTAAGATGGCACCCCTCACTATCATCTCCCCTTCCAGTGAAAATAGGTGATCCCCAAGGATCCATCCTTGGACCACAACTTTTCAATATCTTCACCAACTCTCTCTACTCCTCTTGTCCACAGTCCTCATTAGTCCAATATGCAGATGACTCCATAGTTATCATCATTGCTAACTCACCCTCTGAACTTCCAACAGCTACTCAGTCTTCTTTCAACTCTGTTGAAACCTGGCTCACCAATAATCAGCTCATCCTTAATCCCCAAAAAACTCTTTCTCCCCAAATCTGTTACTCATATCAAATCTACTTTTCAAATAAAATCACTAAATCACACTCTCATAGGTGCTGACTCTAGTACTAAACTCCTTGGTTTAACCATTGATGATCAGCTAAAATTTGACCTCCATATGAATAACTGTATCAGGAAAACCCATCAAAAACTAGGACATCTGTACAGAAATAAAAAATTCCTAACCCCTGAATCTAGAACTACAATCACATATGCTTATCTTTTGCCATGCCTAACGTACTGCTCCCAAATACTCACAAATCTTAACCCCACCTTACTTATCAAACTCATATCAACCTATCGCAAAATAGCCAGATTTGCTGCACAACAAACCTACAAATCTCACCACTGTATCTCTATCTCAAACATCTAAACTGGCTCGAACTACCACACCGCCTACTCCTCTCTCAGCTCCAAATTATACACTCCATTATTTATTCACCATCCTACTGTCCAGCACTAGGTACCATAATCTCCCACTATGTCCCATCCAGACTACTCAGGAGCTCCACCCAAGACCTTTTACAAATTTACAATTCCAAGTCCAAAACAGGAGCCATTACATACAGCTATCATCCCTCTATTCCTTATAACAAACTCCCACAAGAAGTTAGATTACTTTCACATCCTAAAGTATTCAAACTAGCCACTAAAGAGTACTTAAAAAGTCACTGGATTTGTACCTGTTCTCAGCCTCCTTGAATATACCTTCACTAAATAACAAACCTAGCTTCCTCTGTCTTACCATCATTTCTTCTCCTCTGTACCAAAACATTTACAAATTAAACTAGTCTACTTCATCATTTTTTACCTAACACCATCTCCTTTCCTTCTGCTCCAGTATTCTTCGTAACATTTTTATAGATAATTGTAACTGCATATATATGATAACTGTTCTACAAGTTTTATTATGAATGATTATAATGTTAACTGTGTTTGTAATGCTTATATTTTTTGTAACTATGTTTTAGAGCTTTTCTCCCCAGGCCTCTGCTGAAAAAGGGCTTTTTCTCAGTCAGACAATCTCAGTTAACAAATTATTTATTTATTATTTATTTATTTATTTACATTTGTTGATCGGGAGTGTCCAACTGGAGACAGGTCTATTTTCAGTGGAGGCCCGGGGAGAAAAGCTCCACATTAAGTATTACTTACATTATACAGTTAAAAACATAGCATTTAAAATATAGACATTAGTCCAGCTGAGGACGTAAGACAAGAATAAAACAGATGTAAAACAGCTGTAGAACATAGTACAATTTTAAAATATGGTGACATATACTAAACATGGTTACAAATGTAGTTGAGATTCATCAGTGAACAACTGATACAAACTGTTTTGAGTTACATAACAGCCATTAGCAGTTGTTGCTACAAGAAGTTAGTATTATGTGGTAGGTAGCTGGGAACATGAGTAGCCAAGCTTGCTAAGAGTAGGTTGCTGATAGGGGGCTGAGAGAGGTAGTGGGTGGGGGAAGTGGATGGTATTAGAAGGGGGGTTGCAAGGGCATATCTGGCAAGTTTTGAAATGTGATTTTTAGTAAGGATTTGAAGTGGGTGCAAGAAGTTACAGAGGTAATTGAGGATGGGAGGGAGTTCCAGACTTTGGCTATAGTGCAGGAGAATAATGCTTCTCCAGCAGAGTTAATGGCTCTTGTGACCTGTAGGAGGTTTTTGTGGCTGGATCTTAGTGGTCTCGTGGTTATGTAGGGTTGGAGTAGATTCTGGAGGGATGGGACTTTTAGTGGTTGGTTTATTAGTTTGTGGGCAAGTGCAAGTTGGTTCCATTGAAGGAGGTGGGGGAGTTCTAGCTGGCCTAGTTCTGCTAGTGAGAGACAGTGGTGAGTATGGTAGGAAGCCTCTGTGGCGAATTTGGAGGTTTTGTTGTAGCAGGTTTCCAGCTTATTTAGGTCGCATTGTCTAAGGTTAGTAAATATTGGAGAGGCGTAGAGTAGGGTAGAGATAAGATGAGAATTTGCTACCGAAATTTTAGTTGCTTTGGTAAATAGTTGCTGATTTCTATATAATGCTCCTATTTTTTGTGCACTTTTTTAATGGTCATGGAAATGTGAATGTCAAAGTTCAGTTTATTGTCTCTTTCTACTCCTAGTAATTTGGTGTGTTCTGTAGGATGGATGGTGGTGTTGTCTTTTGCTGTAATGTTAAAGTGAGAGCTGTAAAATAAAATAAATAAATAAAATGTTCTGCTGAATACCCATCTTGAAATCCTTTCTTTTTTTTCAAACACCTTTATTGAATTATCACTTGTGACATAGGCAAATTTACATTCATATAAAAGTAATCAAACTATATTAACATAAACATTATACTTCACATATATTGCTATATATCATATAACCTAAGCAATATTACATAAATTGTTCAGTTCTTGTTTGTTTTTTTAAACAAAAAACATTTTCATTAAACCATCAATTACTACATAGGTAATCATACATTTATATAAATGAAAATAAATCACACCAACACAGTCCTAGTCACAAGCATTTTACATCACAAACCATACTGATACACTCCCACTTGCAAACATTATACATTAATTATAATCTACCCAGTCTTTCTCACTCAGACATTACATAGCTCATTTAAGTCCTGCTGCCTTGCATGTATTGTTCCCACAATTCCCATTTTCTCCTATGCAGTTTGCTCCTACCCTTTGCTACAGATCTCAATGCCAGCTGTTTTATTTATGTTACTATATGCACTACTTCCAGTATCGTTGGTTTTGATTTTGATTTCCATTTTCTAATAATTGCTTTTTTGGCAGCCACCATTACTAGACATAACAAGGCCTTACCATGTCTAGACAATTCAGAGTCTGTATCATAGCTCAGAAAAATCATCTCCCTTGTCAGACCAATCTGCCCACCCAGCATCTCCGATAGTGCATCCCGCAGGGAATCCTTAAAGTCCGCCAACCCACCACACTCTCAGAAAATATGTTCCCAATTACCTCTTTCTTCCCCTTCACACCTCCAACATTTACTGTCTTCCTGAGGGAAAATTCTCTGGCATCTACTTTGGGTATAAACTTATCTATGTAAACATTTCCAGGCAAAAGTCCTAAATCTTCTAGCTTTTGTTGCATATTTGGGAGACATACATATATCCTCCCATTGTTTCTTTGGGAACTGCTTTTCCAATCTCTCTTCCCATTCCTTTCTAAGCTCCTCTGATTGATTCTTATAGTTATCGTGCAATATTTGATATGCTCTACTGATTATTCCTTTTTTAATAGCAGTTTCTGTTCTAGATTCTATTACAAACTCTACCAGTGCTGGTCTTTTGTTTAGGACCTCCCTATTTCTTTCTCTTTGCCTATACTCTGATATCAATCCCAGATAGGGAAGGCAGTCTCTAAATTGCAGTCCAAATACATTCTTGGTGTCTTCCCATTCTATCATCTTTCTCTCTCTAGTTATTTGCTCCCAGTACCTTGGTTCCTTTGCCAATTTTCTCCAATAAGTTCAGGCCCCCTTTTGCCTATTGTCTGTATCCCTAATTGCAGTCATCCCTATCGGCAGAATCTCCTTTCTTCATTCTTCTGTTGGTTTAGTTTTTAGGATACGTTCTGCTACTTTATGAATATAATATTCTGTATGGTAATTGTTGTTCTCCTTAAAGGCTTGCATCCAAAATCCCAGTCTCTCCTTGTTTCTTGAGCTTCCCCAGGGTTTCATCATCATCCCTTTCCACTTTGAATTATAGTTTTCTGCTTGTGCTATGAATAGGAGTCTTAACTGTGTAGCTCTGAAATACCCCATTCAGATTAGGCAATCCCAATTCACCCTTTTCTACTGGAAGAATCATCTTTTCCCACTTGACTCTTGTTGTCTTCACCTCCCAGATAAAGTCCTTCAGCTCTTTATTAATTGCTACTCACAACTTCTCCTCTGGTTGATAAAAATATGCCTGACCTGTGTATAAGATCAAAGGGACTAAAACATTTTAACTGCTATATCCTACTGTCTATATCCATATAACAAAGCTTCCATTTTCTCAGTTTTTGTATTATCTTTTGTTTAGTCTCTTCCCACATATCCTTAACTGTCACACTAGAATCATTTTAAATCCATACTATTAAATATTTCATTTTACCATGTCCCTATAAATATGGGTATTCCTGAACCATTTCATGTGTGGGTACATAATTTACTTCTGTTGCCTTTGTTTTAGCGTCATTCATTTTATATCCCAAAAAGATCTGAAACTGTCTCAAAATGTTCCACAACACTGTAATGTCTTTTTTTGGTTTTGAAAGGTACAAAATAATATCATCTGCAAATAGAGCCAGCTTTTTGACTACCATACCAGTTATATCCTTGAATTTCTGACTCCCTTATTTTCTTTGCCAATGGTTCTAAATATAATGCAAATAATAAAGGGGAAGAAAGAGGACATCCCTGCCTGTTTCATCTGCTCAAGCAGAAACTATCAGAGAGGACCACACCCAATTTAATTTTTCACATCTGATCCCTCATATAGTCTCCTAATCAACCTTATCATTTTGTCAGGCAATGCAAATGCTTCCATTGCTCTAATCATAAAGTCCCAGCTTACTCTGTCAAATGCTTTCTCTGCATCAAGACCCACCAACAACAATGCTATTTTCTTACATTCTGCTTCCTTCTGGATCATCAATGTTCTGTTAATGTTGTCAAATGTTTGCTTCCCCTCCACAAAACCACACTGATCCATATCTATCTGTTTTGGCATTCCTTTTGCCATTCTTTTAGCTATAATAGACATGAACACTTTATAATCATGGTTTAGTATTGAAATGGGCCTGTATGAAGCTAAATCTGATGTATCTTTACCCTCTTTGGGTATTACAGTTACCACCGCTTTCCAGGATGCTAGAACTTCTCCTCTTCTCCTCTTCTTAAGATATTGTTAAACAAAACTTTCCAGATCTTTATGGGTTTTTTTTTTCCTCCCAGCTTCCAAACTTCCACGGGAATACCATCTTTACCTGGGGACTTTCCTGTAGATTGGTTTTACATCACAATTTTTATCTCATCTCCTCCTATCCTAACCGTTAGTAATTGAGCCTCATCTCCCTCTAAGCTTGGCATATTTAATTCTTCCATAAACATTTCCATTTGTACTTTTTCTTGATTTTCATATTTCTCTGCTTTATTGAGACTCTCATAGAATTTGCAAAATACTTCTAATACCTCTAAAGGATCTTTTGTTTTCTTCTTTGTTATAGGCTCCCTAAGTTTGGAGACATTGTGCTAAACGTTTTTGTGTTCTAGTGTTATTATCAAAAAACAGTTGCTTAACAGCAATTGTTCAAAGCTTGTGCACATTAGCGATGTAATCCCTTATTTTCTGCCTAGCATTCTGTAGTCGCTCCTCTTGTTCTGTGATATTCCCCCTATTCTGCAATACTTTCACATTTGTCAGTCCCTCTAAATAATTCTTGTTACTTCTTAACCATAGCTCCCTTTCTTTTATTTCCATCGTATTTTTAAATTCCACCTTAATTTTATCCCACTCCCTAGCTATATTTTCAGAAGAAATTTCTATCCTCTCTAACAGCTCCTGAATAATCTCCAGTACCCATTCCTTTTATTCCTCTCTTTTCAACAGATAGGTGGGAAAGAGCCAGTGTCTCATTTCTATTTCATTACCCTGTCTTTTTATTTTAGCTATTATTGGCATATGATCTGAAGTACTTATTGGGTGGGTATCAAGACCTTCAATTAAATGCACATGTTCCTGTGAAATGTAAATTCTGTCTAGCCCAGCCCAGTTTTTATATCTTGTGGAATAATATGTAGATTCACTGCAAACTCCTATTACTGAATTCACATCTTCCATGCCAAATAGTTTCATAAATTTCTTCAAAAATCTACCATCCTTTGTTATATTTCCCTTCTGGGCACCTAAGACATCCTCACTGCTGCAAATCAAGTTCCAGTCCCCACATATAAGTAATATTCCCTGCTGAAAACTAATTATTTCTCCCAGAATTTTCTTAAGCTCCATTACAGCAGTTTTAGGTGGAATATAAATGCATGCCAGTGTAATCCTCCTACCTTGTCAGTAGCCCCTTAGCACTACAAATCTGCCATTATATTTTTTATCTTCTATGACTATTGGTGCTCTTCTTGCAATGAATATAAGTACTTCTCTTTTCCTTTGTCCCAGGTTTTCTGCTGAATAACCATCCTAAACTCCTTTCTTTATCAAATTCACATGTTCATTTCTTTCTAAGTGTGTCTCTTGTAACATAGCTATTTGCATACTACATATTTTATATAGTTCACTACTTAACTAGATAATGTATAAGCCTTGGGTATTGAAATGCATATGACAGTATTTGTAATAAAGGACAGATTACATTATTTTAAGAAGCTCATTACACTTGGAGACTTCCAGTCATCTCTGCAGGCTTTACCCGTAAACTAAACAGAATGCCAATCATGTGGTCCATAACCTGTACAGTAATCCTTTTAAGCAATGTATCTTGAGTTTGTATTTATCTGTGAGGCCATTTACATTTAAAGACATTAAAGAAAGCATCATTGTATTAAAAAGCTAATTATTCCCACCTTTTATGTATAACAACTGTTTTGGTAAATGTCTAGTTCCAGCTTTTGTGTTACATGCATACACTGTTTGGCAGGTTGAACTTTTATACAGTTATTTCATGTCATAGCCATTTGAGCCTATGTCACATCTTATAAAAGTTTTAGTTTTATTGAAAGCCCTCAAACAAAAAAAGCAAACACACCCCAATACCCCCCAAAAGCTATTATTTTAATACTCACATACAAAACTATGTACACCTTCAAATATTAAAGTTTCAACCACCTAATAGGAACAAAAGTCCCAAACTGACAGCCACACTCATAGACTTTACTTAACCTAAAAGAAAGGTCATCCATGATAAGATGCATGACATGGTTCAGCCTGTGCTTCTACTAAGTGCAGATTGGTTTTGTCTTGACTTTACCCATCCTGAAATCCTTTCTTCACAATCTGCATTCCTTTTTGTCTATACCTGTGAGAACATTCACGTTCCAAGATAATATGGAAAGTGTTGCCATTATGATAAGAAGTCATTAATCTCACCTATTATATATAGGTTCATAGGTGTGTACCAGGCTAATGGCCCTGGACCCTTTACAAGCCTAGCCCATAGGATTACCCTAGCATCATGCCACCCGACCTTAGTTCCAAGTGCCTCTGTCGAGTAGAGTCACTGGAGTGATCCGCAGGGTGAATTTTCCATTTCTCATCCACTCTTCAAGATTTCTCTTGAAGAGGGCCAGTGAGGTGCTCTGCTTGACATGTATGGGAAGTCTATTCCATAGCATGGACAGTCTCTGAGTTAAGAACCTGTCCCTCCAGCATGTTCTGTTGATTGTGGTAATGAGGTTGAGGTCTCTGGAGCATGTGGTAAGGAGGGATTGGGATTTATTTAGCTGTAGCATTTCTAACAGAGCTGGGTCAGACATGGCTTTGTAAGTCAAGCAGAGATCGTCTCTAAGTAGGCGATATAAGACAGAGAATAGTTGGAGTTTTTTGAGTCTGTCCATATAGGACAAGTGTTTAAGGCCTAGGATCCTCTTTGTGAGGTACTTTTGTGGCCTCTCCAGTTGTTGCAGGTGTTTAGTGAGGTACATGCCAAATGGGGCATTGTACTTAATGATTGGCCTAATGAGGGAAAAGTAGAGGGAGAAAATGACCTCTTTCTTCCTGGATGCAAAACCCTTAGTAATGTGATGTGCTACATAGAAGGACTTTCTGACTACAGTGGCAACATGGTGGTCAAAAGAGAGGTTGCTGTCAACCTGTGTTCCCAGATCTCTTATAACACCTTCTGTGTTCAGTGGACTACCATCAATGTGGTAATATGACAGCTTTTGTAAATGTCTATTTCCAGCATTTGTGATGCATGCACCCACTAGTGTTTGGTAGGTTGAACTTTTATACAGTTGTTTTTTCTTATCATTGTTTGAACCTGTGTCACATTTTATGAGACTTTCTGTTTTAATGAAAACCCTCAAACAAAAGAAAAAAAATACACCCCAGAACACCATCAGAACCTGATAACTTAACACAAACACACAAAACTATGCACATCTTCAAAAATGAAGTTTAACCCTTCTAATAGGAACAATTGTCCCAAATAGCCAGCTGCAAACACAGGCCTTAATTAACCTAAAATTGAGGTTATCCACGATAAGACACATGCCACTGCCTGTGCTTCAACTTACACTAATTTTTGTCTTTTTTGTATATATCTTTATTCCCGTCCCAGAGGTGAAAAACAACTTGTATGCTTTCAGAAAACATTAACTTTTAGCTTTGAGGAAATCCAAACTTTGGCTGTTTTTATTGCCTGCTAATCTACTTGTCTCCATGGAAAAATGTAACCCTCAACTGCAGGCTTCTAAAGTCAAGCTGAAACATGTATTGCTCAAGCAAAACCTTTTATTATATTCACTGCTCTCTTGTTTTTTTCTCACTTAAACTTGTTATTAGATTAAGCTAAGTGTCTTACTCCAGTCACCTATGCAAAAGTAAGAGAAAATTAGCTCTACATATATTATGATCTGTGTACCTGTACACACCTTCTCCTGCTTCAACAACCCAAGGTTATAGCCTTTTAACTTAAACATGCTTTTGTATAGTCTTTCTTCTCTTTTAGCATTGTAATGCCTACATGTCTTAATACTAAAAAAGAAAGAAAGAAAAAAAGAAAGAAATAAATAAATAAAGAAATGACATCTGTTTACTATAGTATCTTTATGACATATAACTAAAATGCTCTACTATAAAACATGCAATTTACATTATGTAAAATGTCATAGAAATATTAAGAACAAAATTGTTCCTTCCTCTTTCCCTCTTGGCAATGTTCTTCTAAACATTAATGACATGAAGTGAGGCAAATGCCTTTCAGTTCCCCACAAATTTAACAAAGTCAACAAAAGTCTACTCTTTCCACTTTTTCTTGTACAGCTAGATTTTACAAATGTGATTGATGCTTTGCAGTCTAATATGTATTCACTAATTTCCATGTTGCTGGTCTTCTTCTTGTGTATCTTCATCTCCCATCTCCAGACTCTGTTTCATTTCCAAGGTACACCCAATTCTTCTAATCAACTCTTGTGCTTTTCTCTGTGTCTCAAACATTTTCTTTCAGAAAAATGGAAAAGGTTTCACTAGCAAAGTCTCTATGTGTGCTTTATTATCAGAATAATGAGAAGCAGCGCCCCCTTCTGCTTGACGGCTCAGTTTTTGTTGTACAAATATTTGCAGTTTCTCGTTAGCCTATTCTGCATCAAAAATGACTTTGAATTTCCAAGAAAAATATTCTAAAGACAGCTGGATACAGCTTGACACTCACATCTGCCTCTTGACGTTCCCTGTTTGCTGGAAGAAATGTGTTTCTCTTCTGCCTGGTGTACAGTGAAAAATCATTTTCCACAAATACTCTACTAACTCCAACTTTTAATAGTGTGCCCTTTTGCCACAGTTTTGTCAGAATCAACTCCTTCTGCTGGTAGGATTCAACTTTAATATTAAAGGTCTAGATTGCTTTCTCATGGCCAGGTTTGGAGCATATATATGATGCACCCTTTCAATTAACAACTCCCGTTGTGTGATACCAGTCCATTCGCTTATTTGTGCCTTCATAAAATTAATATAGTCTGTTCCTTCTACTTTCTCTGCTGCAGCAGAAATTTCAGATTTTCTGTACATTCTCTGTCCTCTAATTTAACTATTTTTTGAAATATCTCTTCTTGAGCATTCTTATACTCAGCCAGCATTTTCTTCATTTCAACCTCTGACTTTTGCAGTTTTATCAGCTCATCTGAATATCTGCTTAAGTGTATCCATTTTTTCCAGCCTTTTGTTATTTGAGTTGTTATATTCCTTCAGTGTTTCCTTCACTGTTTCATTTACTTTAATCAGCTCCAAGCACATTTGATTTGTTTTTTTCCTCTAGATTACTGGAAGCCATGTCTTGCACCAAAGATGGAGCTTGAACTGCTTTTTTTTCTGAACAGCTGCAATATTCCTCTCATTCAGGGTTTTCTCCTCACCTTTTCTGGTTGATTTTACTGGTATCCAGGCAGTAACTGAATTTACTAAAAGTGACAGAGTTCCTGGCTCTTGTCTTTCAGTTTCTTTTTTCACACTGAGAGAACTTAAGTTAAGCTGTTGATAAGTGTGCAGCCATCTTGGAAAGTCTGCTTTCCTAATTTTATTAATGTTTTCTCTAAATGCATTGCTCTGAATCTCTCTAACATGGATTAACATGATTAATTTTGTTTTCATAATACAAACCCTGGGATACAAAGAAATCCCAACCACCAACTGTCTACTCCAAGTTGGTCAGTTTATGTGACTGGTGCAAAATACAATTCAGATACCACTTTGGCCACTTTGAGGAAGACCCATTTTTATACCACCTGTGGCAGTGCTAGTGTTCACACTGGCAGTCCATGCATCATGTTGGAACAGACACCCCCCAGCCCAGGAGACACATACACACACACACACACACACACACACACACACACACACACACACACACACAAATCCACTCAACATCAAACAACCCTCACTCACTTGATCAGACTCACAGATGCAATCACCCATTCACCCACACTTACCCTCTGATACATATACACACACACACACACACACACACACACACACACACACACACACACACACACACACACACACACACACACACACACACAGATTCATACACGACACACACACATATGCACGCACTAACACCCCATCCCCACATCTTTGCTGAACTTCTCTGAACTTACATGCACTGTGACTTTTTCCATTGAAGTCAATGAGTGAAAGCCATGTTTTGACAGTATTAACTTTTTCTGCAACAGTGATAAATATGCAGGTGAGTGATTCTCTTAATCTCTTGACAACTTAAATTGGTAGCTACAGGTATTTCTATGGGAGAGCAGATGGCTAATTAGCATTATCTCCTCTCCTGATTTCTTTATTAGCATCCAGCATGGTTAATGGGACTGCCCCCCATTTGGATGCTTCTGCAAGTTGGAAAGCACAGTGGTAGTGAGGTGTTCGAAATGGTAAGGGTTACTGTAATGGTATAGCCACAGAGAGTAAATATTCCTGCTTGTGGTAATCCTTTCTGAATTCCAGCCAAAGTATCTACAACTTTAATTATAGCTATAATTATACAATATGGAATTCTCAAAGTGTTGATCATTATGAAGATGATTAGAACAAACTAATAGTCAATGTGAGTTGGTCAACAGATCTCACAATTACCTTTTGTGCTTCAAGATCAAAAGGCTGTGGGCTCTATCCCCATCCCAAGTAACTGTATTCATTTTTCTATTACTGACACTGTAGTGCAGCTTAAGGTGAGTGCTGCACTCCTGAGTGTGCTATCCTTTGGATGAGATGATAAATTAAACTAAGGTCCCATCAGCTTAAGTTTGTGGCAGACCAGATGAATGCAAAAGATACCATAGCACCTACTAAAAACAAGGGAAAATTTCCTGGTGTCATGGCCAAATTTCCCATAGTCAGTTTAACAACCACATCTGGCCTCCCCAGAAAAGAGGATCAAAGCCTACTGAGACTAACCTGGAAATTGACGGATAAATAAATAATGCTAGTTATAAATGCCTACTTGTTATAGTACTAAATATGGAGTCCATGGGGGTCTGGTATATGATACATGAAATGTCTTGTTTTAGGTTGGGGAATGAGTTTTGATGTGCATAACGAAGCCATAAATCACAAACTGAGCTCTCTAATCTCTCCCTTCACACAATGTATCATCTTGTGGGTCTATATCATATGAGTGAATCGCACAAATTGCGAACACTCATAATATCGAACGTACCAGACCTCGAACTTCCTATTGTGGAGGTTGCGCCCCCTCCCACACCCCCCACTAAATATATATTCCAACTCCGAGATTGCACTACAGTGAGGAAAGGGAAAATATCCCATTCTTCACTGTACCATGATCTCAGAAAAAACACTCCCAGGTCCGGTACGTTCGATATTACAGGCGTTTGCAATTTGTACGATTCGCTCATATGATATAGATCCTCATCTTGTAAGCAATTATCTAACTGTTTATGTTTGAGGTAAGTTGCAAGGTTTTTCCATGCATTTTCAGGCATTTTGTTGCAGGCTTTTTTTAGGACAGTTTTGGATTATGTGCTAGTGTATTATACTGTTTAGTTGGGTTAAAGTTAATTTCTATATATGCTTCAGCATAAGTCTATCTCTTGGATAAGTCAAGGGAAATTTTGAGACCTAAAACCCATTAAAATGCAGCGATCTCTGTAGAGGTCAAAGTGTTAAAGATGCTGAAGCTCATACTGTGACTACTTTAATTCATTCCCTGAGTTCTGAAGCTCATACTCCGACTAGTTTCATTCATTCCCTGAACACTGAAGCTCATACTGTGACTACTTTCATTCATTCCCTCAGAGCTGAAGCTCATACTGTGACTAGTTTCATTCATTCCCTCAGAGCTGAAGCTCATACTGCGACTAGTTTCATTCATTCCCTCAGAGCTGAAGCTCATACTGCGACTAGTTTCATTCATTCCCTCAGAGCTGAAGCTCATACTGCGACTAGTTTCATTCATTCCCTGAACACTGAAGCTCATACTGTGACTATTTTCATTCATTCCCTCAGAGCTGAAGCTCATACTGCGACTACTTTCATTCATTCCCTGAACACTGAAGCTCATACTGAGACTACTTTCATTCATTCCCTCAGAGCTGAAGCTCATACTGCGACTAGTTTCATTCATTCCCTGAACACTGAAGCTCATACTGCGACTAGTTTCATTTATTCCCTGAACACTGAAGCTCATACTGCGACTAGTTTCATTCATTCCCTCAGAGCTGAAGCTCATACTGCGACTAGTTTCATTCATTCCCTCAGAGCTGAAGCTCATACTGCGACTAGTTTCATTCATTCCCTGAACACTGAAGCTCATACTGCGACTAGTTTCATTCATTCCCTCAGAGCTGAAGCTCATACTGCGACTAGTTTCATTCATTCCCTCAGAGCTGAAGCTCATACTGCGACTAGTTTCATTCATTCCCTGAACACTGAAGCTCATACTGCGACTAGTTTCATTCATTCCCTCAGAGCTGAAGCTCATACTGCGACTAGTTTCATTCATTCCCTCAGAGCTGAAGCTCATACTGCGACTAGTTTCATTCATTCCCTGAACACTGAAGCTCATACTGTGACTAGTTTCATTCATTCCCTGAACACTGAAGCTCATACTGCGACTACTTTCATTCATTCCCTCAGAGCTGAAGCTCATACTGCGACTACTTTCATTCATTCCCTGAACACTGAAGCTCATACTGAGACTACTTTCATTCATTCCCTCAGAGCTGAAGCTCATACTGCAACTAGTTTCATTCATTCCCTGAACACTGAAGCTCATACTGCGACTATTTTCATTCATTCCCTGAACACTGAAGCTCATACTGCGACTAGTTTCATTCATTCCCTCTGAGCTGAAGCTCATACTGCGACTAGTTTCATTCATTCCCTCAGAGCTGAAGCTCATACTGCGACTAGTTTCATTCATTCCCTGAACACTGAAGCTCATACTGTGACTAGTTTCATTCATTCCCTTAGAGCTGAAGCACATACTGTGACTAATTTCATTCATTCCCTGAACACTGAAGCTCATACTGCAACTAGTTTCATTCATTCCCTCAGAGCTGAAGCTCATACTGCGACTAGTTTCATTCATTCCCTCAGAGCTGAAGCTCATACTGCGACTAGTTTCATTCATTCCCTGAACACTGAAGCTCATACTGCGACTAGTTTCATTCATTCCCTGAACACTGAAGCTCATACTGCGACTACTTTCATTCATTGCCTCAGAGCTGAAGCTCATACTGTGACTACTTTCATTCATTCTCTGAGCTCCCACTTTACACTAATCAGTACTAACATGAGGATAAGTTGGAAAACTGGAGAATGAATGATGGAAGGAAGGAATATACCCCCTTCCCACAGCTGTTCTGCCACAGGCCAAAATTAAAGACATCTCAACTAGGCAGGCAAGGATTAAAGATAAATACGACATGGTCATTGTTTACATTTGACTGAACAATCGAAGAAGGTCTTCCCTTTAGGATATGCATCAGAATGAAGTGGAATTGCTGAATATCCTAACGCCATCATCATAATCATCAACCCCCTTTTTCTCATTTTCTACATGGGGTTGAGGTGTCAGGTCAACTGTCGCCAACTCTCTCTATTCAAAGCCACTCTCCTGCCTTCTTCAGCACTCATGTCTGACTGTTGTAGGTCTTCTTTCACACAATCCATCCTCCTCTTTTCTGGATGTCCTTTTTTTTCCTAGCCTACTTCTTGTCTGTCCCAAATCTTCTTCACCAGATTGTCTTCTCTTTTCTGCACATGTGCCTGAAACACCATAATCTGTTCTCTTTGATCTTTTCTGCAATTGGAGCTACTTTGGCTTCCACCTTTATGTCCTCATTTCTTTTCCTGTCCCACAGTGTGCAACCTACCACCCATCTCAGGCACTTCATCTCCATCACCTTTAGTTTCCTCAGCTGCTCTGACTTTACTGCCCAGGTTTCTGTACCATAGAGCAGTACTGGTTGTACCACTGTTTTGTACACCTTACATTTCAGCTTCTTTGGCATTCTTCTGTCACATACTAAACCTGGCAATCTGTCCCAGTTGGCTGCAGCCCCTCTGATTCTAGCTTTGACCTCCTCATTCAGACTTCTCTTCTGAATATCCGAACAGGCATGAGAAAACACATCTACACATTACCTTGAATGGCACCTGCATATCAAAACAAAATTTTAACAATCAGTTAGTGATAAAGGACACACTATCATAGAAAGGTGATTCAATGCCAGCCATCTTGCAGATATGCAACCAGTAAGGGTATTTTTCGCCCAAAGGACTTCAACTCCTTCCCAAGGGAATACAAGTATTGAGAACAAATTTTCCATCCCAATTGTGTCTTTTATACCCATTCATATGCCCTCCAAAAAATCAACCTAAATTAAAATTGTGTATTATTTTTCTCATTTGAATTAATGAATTGAAGTAATAATTGTGACAAAATAGATGGCAAAAGGAGAACGAATGTTAGAATCTAGGTTTAAAGCAGCTAGATTAGAAGGATGCAAAGATGTGGTTATAAAGAGTTTTTTAAAAGATTTAGATGGATTGGATCTTGGGGGCGGCCATGGTGGTGCAGTGGTTAGCATTGTTGCCTCACAGCAAGAGGTTCTCTGGTTCGATCCTCAGCTGGGGTACCTTCTGTGCGGAGTCTGCTTGTCCTCCCTGTGGTCGCGTGGGTTTCCTCCAGGTGCTCCGGTTTCCTCCCACATCCCAAAGACATGCTGTAGGGTGGATTGGACACTCCAAATTGGCCCTAGGTGTGAGTGTGTGCGTGTGTGTGCCTTCCGTGGAAGGTTGGGTGCCGGGCTGGCAACTCGACACTGTAAAACTCCACTGCCAATCATGAGCGGACAGGTGATCCGCTGTGTCGACCCCTAAATGGGAAAAGCCGAAAGAAGAAGAAGATGGTTTGGATCTTGGAAGGTATGGGGTTTGAAACAGCTGGGCAGTGTTCAGAGTAGGATCATTTATTAGTACTTAGAGTCAGGTTAGAAAGGAGACTGCAGCAGAAGTGATGGATACTGAGCTGAACTGGAATTTAGGATGATAACTTTATTAGTGAGAGGACAGTGTTAAGAGTGGACTGACAGACTGAGAAATGGAATGTACAGTAGTGGAAGCAGGGGGTTGAAGCACACACAAGGGTGCTATAATGTAGTCACTCAGATTATGAGCAGTTAAAGTTAATTGAGATGGTGATGGTCAGCAGGAATTTCTGAGTGATCAAGGAATGTTTTAAGTTAGGTCTGGAAAAGCTTTGGGTTCTTCATAAGCAAATTCTGGCAGCTTTTACAAATATGTGTCGTGGTGTGACATATGAACATGACATCATTAAATGTTGCATTCATGAACATATACTGGCAAGGTGTAAATATACAGAAAGATTCAACAGAAATTATTTTATCTCCCCTTTCCCCAAATGTCTCACCCTCTCACTTCCACCGGACCCCTGCCAATCGTTCAACTGCATATCCCCAGCTGACCAAATCATTCTGCAGGTGTGGGAGTCAGGCATCCTTGAGCTAAGCAAGAGTTCTATGACCCCATTTGTTCTTCCCAGGAAGCATTGGTGACTCATTTGCTCCTCCAGTGGTAGAGAGTATGCCAGCTGCAGGTCCTGTAGAGCAGACTTCCCTTCTTTTCCTTAGGCAGCTTGAGCGACCACAACAACTGGCTGGTTCGAGACTGGAAGCACGCATGCTATCACATGCACCTCCTGCTTTCCTTGCTTAGTGATAAACTCTCAGGATAATGTAGTACAAACCAGCACTACTTCTTAAAGGCACGTGATACCCAGGAACCACTAAGTGGCACCAGTGCCACAGGCCAAGCAGCATCCTTTTCCCAGAGTATGAAAGTGCTGACATAAAGCTGGCAGTTGGATTAAAGGATTAAGGAGCTGTTAGCAAGCTGTTCCCTGTGGTCCAGAGATGCAAGGATTGATTCCCTCAGCCTCCATTGCCTAACTGTGTGACTCTAAACAAGCCACATAACCAGACAAAATTTATGGACTGGGAGCTTATACATTGTTACATTACCTAACTGTGTAACCCTGAGTAAGCCACTTAACCAGACACCATTTCTGGGCTGGGAGCTTATACATTGTTACAGAACCTAACTGTGTAACTCTGAGTAAGCCACTTAACCAGACACCAGTTCTGGGCTGGGAGCTGTTACATTGTTACGTTACCTAACTGTGTAACCCTGAGTAAGCCACTTAACCAGACACCAGTTCTGGGCTGGGAGCTGTTACATTGTTACGTTACCTAACTGTGTAACTCTGAGTAAGTCACTTAACCAGACAGTGCAAGGGCTGGGAGCTGCTACATTGTTACAATACCTAACTGTGTAACTCTGAATAACTCACTTAACCAGACAGTGCTCCTGGGCTTGGAGCTGTTACATTGTTACATTACCTAACTGTGTAACTCTGAGCATGTCACTTAACCAGACAGTGCTCCTGGGCTGGGAGCTGTAACATTGTTACATTACCTAACTCTGTAACTCTGAGTAATTCACTTAACCAGACAGTGCTCCCGGGCTGGGAGCTGTTACAATGTTACATTACCTAACTGTGTGACTCTGAGTAAGTCACTTAACCAGACAGTGCTCCTGGGCTGGGAGCTGTTACATTGTTGCATTACCTAACTGTGTGACTCTGAGCATGTCACTTAACCAAACAGTGCTCCTGGGCTGGGAGCTGTTACATTGTTACATTATCTAACTATGTAAGTCTGAGTAAGTCACTTAACCAGACAGTGCTCCTGGGCTGGGAGCTGTTACATTGTTACATTACCTAACTGTGTGACTCTGAGTAAGTCACTTAACCAGACAGCACTCCTGGGCTGGGAGCTGTTACATTGTTACATTACCTAACTGTGAGACTCTGAGTAAGTCACTTAACCAGACAGCACTCATGGGCTGGGAGCTGTTACATTGTTACATTACCTAACAGTGACTCTGAGTAACCAGACACTGCCCTGGGCTGAGAGCTGTTACACTATTGCATTAGCTAACTGTGTAACTCTGAGTTAGTCACTTAACCAGACAGTGCTCCTGGGCTGGGAGCTGTTACATTGTTACATTACCTAACTGTGTAACTCTGAGTAAGTCACTTAACCAGACAGTGCTCCTGGGCTAGTAGCTATTACATTGTTACATTACCTAACTGTGTACCTCTGAGTAAGTCACTTAACCAGACATTGCTCCTGGGCTGGGAGCTGTTACATTGTTACATTACCTAACTGTGTGACTCTGAGTAAGTCATATGACCAGATAGAGCATGGGCTTGGAGCTGTTACATTGTTACATTACCTAACTGTGTAACTCTGAGTAAGTCACTTAACCAGACAGCAATTTTGGGTTGGGAGCTGTTACATTGTTACATTACCTAACTGTGTGACTCTGAGTAAGTCACTTCACCAGGCAGCACTCCTGGGCTGGGAGCTGTTACATTGTTACATTACCTATCTGTGTAACTCTGAGTAAGTCACTTAACCAGACAGTGCTCCTGGGTTAGTAGCTGTTACATTGTTAAATTACCTAACTGTGAGACTCTAAGTAAGTCACTTAACCAGACAGCACTCCTGGGATGGGAGCTGTTACATTGTTACATTTCCTAACTGTGTGACTCTGAGTAAGTCACTTAACCAGACAGTGCTCCTGAGCTGGGAGCTGTTAAACTACCAAACAGTGTGACTCTGCGTAAGTCACTTAACCAGACACCACCCTAGGCTGGGAGCTGTTACATTGTTACATTACCTAACTGTGTAACTCTGAGTAAGTCACTTAACCAGACAGTGCTCCTCGGCTAGTAGCTGTTACATTGTTACATTAGCTAACTGTGTAACTTTGAGTAAGTCACTTAACCAGATAATGCTCCTGGGCTGGGAGCTGTTACATTGTTACATCACTTAACTGTGTAACTCTGAGTAAGTCACTTAACCAGACAGTGCTCCTGGGCTAGTAGCTGTTACATTGCTGCATTAACTAACTGTGTAACTCTGAGTAAGTCACATAACCAGACATTGCTCCTGGGCTAGGAGCTGTTACATTGTTACATTACCTAACTGTGTAACTCTGAGTAAGTCACTTAACCAGACAGTCCTCCTGGGCTGGGAGCTGTTACATTGTTACATTAGCTAACTGTGTGACTCTGAGTAAGAAACTTAACCAGACTCTGCTCCTGAGCTGGGAGCTGTTACATTCTTACATTACCTAACTGTGAGACTCTAAGTAAGTCACTTAACCAGACAGCACTCCTGGGCTGGGAGCTGTTACATTGTTACATTACCTAACAGTGCGACTTTGAGTAAGTCACTTGACCACACACTGCCCTGGGCTGGGAGCTGTTACACTATTGCATTAGCTAACTGTGTAACTCTGAGTCAGTCACTTAACCAGACAGTGCACCTAGGCTGGGAGCTGTTACATTGCTACACTACCTAACTGTGTAATTCTGAGTAAGTCACTTAACCAGACAGTGCTCCTGGGCTAGTAGCTGTTATATTGTTACATTACCTAACTGTGTAACTCTGAGTAAGTCACTTAACCAGACATTGCTCCTGGGCTGGGAGCTGTTACATTGTTACATTACCTAACTGTGTAACTCTGAGTAAGTCACTTAACCAGACAGTGCTCCTGGGCTGAGAGCTGTTACATTGTTATATTACCTAACTGTGTGACTGAGCATGTCACTTAACCAGACAGTGCTACTGGGCTAGTAGCTGTTATATTGTTACATTACCTAACTGTGGAACTCTGAGTAAGTCACTTAACCAGACGTTGCTCCTGGGCTGGGAGCTGTTACATTGTTACATTACCTAACTGTGTAACTCTGAGTAAGTCACTTAACCAGACAGTGCTCCTGGGCTGGGAGATTTTACATGGTTACATTACCTGTGTGACTCTAAGTAAGTCACTTAACCAGACAGTACTCCAGGGCTGGGAGATGTTACATTGTTATATTACCTAACTGTGTGACTCTAAGTAAGTCACTTAACCAGAATGTACTCCTTGGCTGGGAGCTGTTACATTGTTACATTATCTAACTGTGTGACTCTGAGTAAGTCACTTAACCAGACAGTGCTCCTGGGTTGGGAGCTGTTACATTGTTGCAATACCTAACTGTGTAACTCTGAGCATGTCACTTAACCAGACAGTACTCCTGGGCTGGGAGCTGTTACATTGTTACATTATCTAACTGTGTAACTCTGAGTAAGTCACTTAACCAGACAGTGCTCCTGGGCTGGGAGCTGTTACATTGTTACATTACCTAACTGTGTGACTCTGAGTAAGTCACTTAACCAGACACTGCTCCTGAGCTGGGAGCTGTTACATTGTTACATTACCTAACTGTGAGACTCTGAGTAAGTCACTTAACCAGACAGCACTCCTGGGCTGGGAGCTGTTACATTGTTACATTACCTAACAGTGACTCCGAGTAACCAGACACTGCCCTGGGCTGAGAGCTGTTACACTATTGCATTAGCTAACTGTGTAACTCTGAGTTAGTCACTTAACCACACAGTGCACCTGGGCTGGGAGCTGTTACATTGTTACATTACCTAACTGTGTAACTCTGAGTAAGTCACTTAACCGGACATGGCTCCTGGGCTGGGAGCTGTTACATTGTTACATTACCTAATTGTGTGACTCTGAGTAAGTCACTTAACCAGACACTGCTCCTGAGCTGGGAGCTGTTACATTGTTACATTACCTAACTGTGAGACTCTGCGTAAGTCACTTAACCAGACAGCACTCCTGGGCTGGGAGCTGTTTCATTGTTACATTACCTAGCAGTGACTCCGAGTAACCAGACACTGCCCTGGGCTGAGAGCTGTTACACTATTGCATTAGCTAACTGTGTAACTCTGAGTTAGTCACTTAACCACACACTGCTCCTGGGCTGGGAGCTGTTACATTGTTACATTACCTAACTGTGTAACTCTGAGTAAGTCACTTAACCAGACAGTGCTCCTGGGCTAGTAGCTGTTACATTGCTGCATTAACTAACTGTGTAACTCTGAGTAAGTCACATAACCAGACATTGCTCCTGGGCTAGGAGCTGTTACATTGTTACATTACCTAACTGTGTAACTCTGAGTAAGTCACTTAACCAGACAGTCCTCCTGGGCTGGGAGCTGTTACATTGTTACATTAGCTAACTGTGTGACTCTGAGTAAGTCACTTAACCAGACTCTGCTCTTGAGCTGGGAGCTGTTACATTCTTACATTACCTAACTGTGAGACTCTAAGTAAGTCACTTAACCAGACAGCACTCCTGGGATGGGAGCTGTTACATTGTTGCATTACCTAAAAGTGCGACTTTGAGTAAGTCACTTGACCACGCACTGCCCTGGGCTGGGAGCTGTTACACTATTGCATTAGCTAACTGTGTAACTCTGAGTCAGTCACTAAACCAGACAGTGCACCTAGGCTGGGAGCTGTTACATTGCTACACTACCTAACTGTGTAACTCTGAGTAAGTCACTTAACCAGACAGTGCTCCTGGGCTAGTAGTTGTTATATTGTTACATTACCTAACTGTGTAACTCTGAGTAAGTCACTTAACCAGACATTGCTCCTGGGCTGGGAGCTGTTACATTGTTACATTACCTAACTGTGTAACTCTGAGTAAGTCACTTAACCAGACAGTGCTCCTGGGCTGGGAGCTGTTACATTGTTATATTACCTAACTGTGTGACTGAGCATGTCACTTAACCTGACAGTGCTCCTGGGCTAGTAGCTGTTATATTGTTACATTACCTAACTGTGGAACTCTGAGTAAGTCACTTAACCAGACGTTGCTCCTGGGCTGGGAGCTGTTACATTGTTACATTACCTAACTGTGTAACTCTGAGTAAGTCACTTAACCAGACAGTGCTCCTGGGCTGGGAGATGTTACATGGTTACATTACCTAACTGTGTGACTATAAGTAAGTCACTTAACCAGACAGTACTCCAGGGCTGGGAGATGTTACATTGTTATATTACCTAACTGTGTGACTCTAAGTAAGTCACTTAACCAGAATGTACTCCTTGGCTGGGAGCTGTTACATTGTTACATTACCTAACTGTGTGACTCTGAGTAAGTCACTTAACCAGACAGTGCTCCTGGGTTGGGAGCTGTTACATTGTTGCAATACCTAACTGTGTATCTCTGAGCATGTCACTTAACCAGACAGTACTCCTGGGCTGGGAGCTGTTACATTGTTACATTATCTAACTGTGTAACTCTGAGTAAGTCACTTAACCAGACAGTGCTCCTGGGCTGGAGCTGTTACATTGTTACATTACCTAACTGTGTGACTCTGAGTAAGTCACTTAACCAGACACTGCTCCTGAGCTGGGAGCTGTTACATTGTTACATTACCTAACTGTGAGACTCTGAGTAAGTCACTTAACCAGACAGCAATCCTGGGCTGGGAGCTGTTACATTGTTACATTACCTAGCAGTGACTCCGAGTAACCAGACACTGCCCTGGGCTGAGAGCTGTTACACTATTGCATTAGCTAACTGTGTAACACTGAGTTAGTCACTTAACCACACAGTGCTCCTGGGCTGGGAGCTGTTACACTGTTACATTACCTAACTGTGTAACTCTGAGTAAGTCACTTAACCAGACAGTTCTCCTGGGCTAGTAGCTGTTACATTGTTACATTACCTAACTGTGTAACTCTGAGTAAGTCACTTAACCGGACATTGCTCCTGGGCTGGGAGCTGTTACATTGTTACATTACCTAATTGTGTGACTCTGAGTAAGTCACTTAACCAGACACTGCTCCTGAGCTGGGAGCTGTTACATTGTTACATTTCCTAACTGTGAGACTCTGAGTAAGTCACTTAACCAAACAGCACTCCTGGGCTGGGAGCTGTTACATTGTTACATTACCTAACTGTGTAACTCTGAGTAAGTCAGTTAACCAGACAGTGCTCCTGGGCTAGTAGCTGTTACATTGTTACATTACCTAACTGTGTAACTCTGAGTAAGTCACTTAACCGGACATTGCTCCTGGGCTGGGAGCTGTTACATTGTTACATTACCTAACTGTGTGACTCTGAATAAGTCACATGACCAGACAGTGCATGGGCTGGGAGCTGTTACATTGATACATTACCTAACTGTGTGATGCTGAGTAAGTCAGTTAACCAGACAGTGCGTGGGCTGGGAGCTGTTACTTTGTTACATTACCTAATTGTGTGACTCTGAGCATGTCACATAACCAGACAGTGCTCCTGGGCTTGGAGCTGTTACATTGTTACATTACCTAACTGTGTAACTCTGAGTAAGTCACTTAACCAGACAGTACTTTTGGGTTGGGAGCTGTTACATTCTTACATTACCTAACTGTGTGACTCTGAGTAAGTCACTTCACCAGGCAGCACTCCTGGGCTGGAAGCTGTTACATTGTTACATTACCAAACAGTGTGACTCTTGAGTAAGTCACTTAACAAGCCACCACCCTAGACTGGGAGCTGTTACATTGTTACATTACCTAACTGTGTAACTCTGAGTAAGTCACTTAACCAGACAGTGCTCCTGGGCTAGTAGCTGTTACATTGTTACATTAGCTAACTGTGTAACTTTGAGTAAGTCACTTAACCAGACAGTGCTTCTGGGCTGGGAGCTGTTACATTGTTACATTACCTAACTGTGTAACTCTGAGCATGTCACTTAACCAGACAGTGCTCCTGGGCTGGGAGCTGTAACATTGTTACATTACCTAACTCTGTAACTCTGAGTAAGTCACTTAACCAGACAGTGCTCCCGGGCTGGGAGCTGTTACAATGTTACATTATCTAACTGTGTGACTCTGAGTAAGTCACTTAACCAGACAGTGCTCCTGGGCTGGGAGCTGTTACATTGTTGCATTACCTAACTGTGTGACTCTGAGCATGTCACTTAACCAAACAGTGCTCCTGGGCTGGGAGCTGTTACATTGTTACATTATCTAACTATGTAAGTCTGAGTAAGTCACTTAACCAGACAGTGCTCCTGGGCTGGGAGCTGTTACATTGTTACATTACCTAACTGTGTGACTCTGAGTAAGTCACTTAACCAGACAGCACTCCTGGGCTGGGAGCTGTTACATTGTTACATTACCTAACTGTGAGACTCTGAGTAAGTCACTTAACCAGACAGCACTCATGGGCTGGGAGCTGTTACATTGTTACATTACCTAACAGTGACTCTGAGTAACCAGACACTGCCCTGGGCTGAGAGCTGTTACACTATTGCATTAGCTAACTGTGTAACTCTGAGTTAGTCACTTAACCAGACAGTGCTCCTGGGCTGGGAGCTTTTACATTGTTACATTACCTAACTGTGTAACTCTGAGTAAGTCACTTAACCAGACAGTGCTCCTGGGCTAGTAGCTATTACATTGTTACATTACCTAACTGTGTACCTCTGAGTAAGTCACTTAACCAGACATTGCTCCTGGGCTGGGAGCTGTTACATTGTTACATTACCTAACTGTGTGACTCTGAGTAAGTCATATGACCAGATAGAGCATGGGCTTGGAGCTGTTACATTGTTACATTACCTAACTGTGTAACTCTGAGTAAGTCACTTAACCAGACAGCAATTTTGGGTTGGGAGCTGTTACATTGTTACATTACCTAACTGTGTGACTCTGAGTAAGTCACTTCACCAGGCAGCACTCCTGGGCTGGGAGCTGTTACATTGTTACATTACCTATCTGTGTAACTCTGAGTAAGTCACTCAACCAGACAGTGCTCCTGGGTTAGTAGCTGTTACATTGTTAAATTACCTAACTGTGAGACTCTAAGTAAGTCACTTAACCAGACAGCACTCCTGGGATGGGAGCTGTTACATTGTTACATTTCCTAACTGTGTGACTCTGAGTAAGTCACTTAACCAGACAGTGCTTCTGGGCTGGGAGCTGTTACATTGTTACATTACCTAACTGTGTGACTCTGAGTAAGTCACTTAACCAGACAGTGCCTGGGCTGGGAGCTGTTACATTGTTACATTTCCTAACTGTGTGACTCTGAGTAAGTCACTTACCAGACAGTGCTCCTGAGCTGGGAGCTGTTACACTACCAAACAGTGTGACTCTGAGTAAGTCACTTAACCAGACACCACCCTAGGCTGGGAGCTGTTACATTGCTACATTACCTAACTGTGTAACTCTGAGTAAGTCACTTAACCAGACAGTGCTCCTGGGCTAGTAGCTGCTACATTGTTACATTAGCTAACTGTGAAACTTTGAGTAAGTCACTTAACCAGACAATGCTCATGGGCTGGGAGCTGTTACATTGTTACATTACTTAACTGTGTAACTCTGAGTAAGTCACTTAACCAGACAGTGCTTCTGGGCTAGTAGCTGTTACATTGCTGCATTAACTAACTGTGTAACTCTGAGTAAGTTACTTAACCAGACATTGCTCCTGGGCTAGGAGCTGTTACATTGTTACATTACCTAACTGTGTAACTCTGAGTAAGTCACTTAACCAGACAGTCCTCCTGGGCTGGGAGCTGTTACATTGTGACGTTACCTAACTGTGTGACTCTGAGTAAGTCACTTAACCAGACACTGCTCCTGAGCTGGGAGCTGTTACATTCTTACATTACCTAACTGTAAGACTCCAAGTAAGTCACTTAACCAGACAGCACTCCTGGGCTGTGAGCTGTTACATTGTTACATTATCTAAATGTGTGTGTCTCTGAGTAAGTCACTTAACCACACACTGCCCTGGGCTGGGAGCTGTTACACTATTGCATTAGCTAACTGTATAACTCTGAGTCAGTCACTTAACCAGACAGTGCTCCTAGGCTGGGAGCTGTTACATTGCTACACTACCTAACTGTGTAACTCTGAGTAAGTCACTTAACCAGACAGTGCTCCTGGGCTAGTAGCTGTTATATTGTTACATTACCTAACTGTGTAAATCTGAGTAAGTCACTTAACCAGACACTGCTCCTGGGCTGGGAGCTGTTACATTGTTACATTACCTAACTGTGTAACTCTGAGTAAGTCACTTAACCAGACAATGCTCCTGGGCTGGGAGCTATTACATTGTTACATTACCTAACTGTGTGACTCTGAGTAAGTCACTTAACCTGACAGTGCATGGGCTGGGAGCTGTTACATTGTTACATTACCTAACTGTGTGACTCTGAGCATGCCACATAACCAGACAGTGCTCCTGGGTTGCTAGCTGTTACATTGTTACATTACCTAACTGTGTGATGCTGAGTAAGTCAGTTAACCAGACAGTGCGTGGGTTGGGAGCTGTTACATTGTTACATTACCTAATTGTGTGACTCTGAGCATGTCACATAACCAGACAGTGATCCTGGGCTTGGATCTGTTACATTGTTACATTGCCTAACTATGCAACTCTGAGTAAGTCACTTAACCAGACAGTGCTTTTGGGCTAGGAGCTGTTACATTGTTACATTACATAACTGTGTGACTCTGAGTAAGTCACTTAACCAGGCAGAACTCCTGGGCTGGGAGCTGTTACATTGTTACATTACCTAACTGTGTGACTCTGAGCATGTCACATAACCAGACAGTGCTCCTGGGCTGCTAGCTGTTACATTGTTACATTACCTAACTGTGTGACTCTGAGTAAGTCACTTAACCAGACACTGCTCCAGAGCTGGGAGCTGTTACACTGTTACATTACCTAACTGCTTAACTCTGAGTAAGTCACTTAACCAGACAGTGCTCCGGGCTGGGAGCTGTTACATTGTTACATTACCTAACTGCTTACCTCTGAGTAAGTCACTTAACCAGACAGTGCTCCCGGGCTGGGAGCTGTTACATTGTTACATTACCTAACTGTGTGACTCTGAGGAAGTCACTTAACCAGACTGTGCTCTTGGGCAGGGAGCTGTTATATTATTACATTACCTAACTGTGTGACTCTGAGTAAGTCACTTAACCAGACAGTGCTCCTGGGCTGGGAGCTGTTACATTGTTACATTACCTAACTGTGTGACTCTGAGTAAGTCACTTATCCAGACACTGCTCCAGAGCTGGGAGCTGTTACATTGTTACATTACCTAACTGCTTTACTCTGAGTAAGTCACTTAACCAAACAGTGCTCCCAGGCTGGGAACTGTTACATTGCTACATTACCTAACTGCTTAACTCTGAGTAAGTCACTTAACCAGACAGTGCTCCCAGGCTGGGAGCTGTTACATTGTTACATTACCTAACGGTGTGACTCTGAGCATGTCACATAACCAGACAGTGCTCCTGGGCTGCTAGCTGTTACACTGTTACATTACCTAACTGTGTGACTCTGAGTAAGTCCCTTAATCAGACACTGCTCCAGAGCTGGGAGCTGTTACATTGTTACATTACCTAACTGCTTAACTCTAAGTCACTTAACCAGACAGTGCTCCCGGGCTGGGAGCTGTTACATTGTTACATTACCTAACTGCTTAACTCTGAGTAAGTCACTTAACCAGACAGTGCTCCCGGGCTGGGAGCTGTTACATTGTTACATTACCTAACTGTGTGACTCTGAGGAAGTCACTTAACCAGATTGTGCTCTTGGGCAGGGAGCTGTTACATTGTTACATTACCTAACTGTGTGACTCTGAATAAGTCACTTAACCAGGCAGAACTCCTGGGCTGGGAGCTGTTACATTGTTACATTACCTAACTGTGTGACTCTGAGCAGGTCACATAACCAGACAGTGCTCCTGGGCTGCTAGCTGTTACATTGTTACATTACCTAACTGTGTGACTCTGAGTAAGTCACTTAACCAGACACTGCTCCAGAGCTGGGAGCTGTTACATTGTTACATTACCTAACTGCTTAACTCTGAGTAAGTCACTTAACCAGACAGTGCTCCCGGGCTGGGAGCTGTTACATTGTTACATTACCTAACTGCTTAACTCTGAGTAAGTCACTTAACCAGACAGTGCTCCTGGGCTGGGAGCTGTTACATTGTTACATTACCTAACTGTGTGACTCTGAGGAAGTCACTTAACCAGACTGTGCTCTTGGGCAGGGAGCTGTTACATTGTTACATTACCTAACTGTGTGACTCTGAGTAAGTCACTTAACCAGACAGTGCTCCTGGGCTGGGAGCTGTTACATTATTACATTACTTAACTGTGTGACTCTGAGTTAGTCACTTAACCAGACAGTGCTCCTGGGCTGCTAGCTGTTACATTGTTACATTACGTAACTGTGTGACTCTGAGTAAGTCACTTAACCAGACACTGCTCCAGAGCTGGGAGCTGTTACATTGTTACATTACCTAACTGCTTTACTCTGAGTAAGTCACTTAACCAAACAGTGCTCCCGGGCTGGGAGCTGTTACATTGCTACATTACCTAACTGCTTAACTCTGAGTAAGTCCCTTAACCAGACAGTGCTCCCGGGCCAGGAGCTGTTGCATTGTTACATTACCTAACTGTGTGACTCTGAGTAAGTCACCTAACCAGACAGTGCTCTTGGGCAGGGAGCTGTTACATTGTTACATTACTTAACTGTGTGACTCTGAGTTAGTCACTTAACCAAACAGTGCTGCTGGGCTGGGAGCTGTTACATTGATGCATTACCTAACGGTGTGACTCTGAGCATGTCACTTAACCAAACATTGCTCCTGGGGTGGGAGCTGTTACATTGTTACATTATCTAAGTGTGTAACTCTGAGTAAGTCACATAACCAGACAGTGCGTGGGCTTGGAGCTGTTACATTGTTATATTACCTAACTGTGTGACTCTGAGTAAGTCATTTAACCAGGCAGTGCTCCTCGGATGGGAGCTGTTACATTGTTACATTACCTAACTGTGTGACTCAGAGTAAGTCACTTAACCAGACACTGCTGCTAAGCTGGGAGCTGATGCATTGTTACATTACCTAACTATGAGACTCTGAGTAAGTCACTTAATTAGACAGCACTCCTGGGCTGGGAGCTGTTACATTGTTGCATTACCTAACAGTGTGACTCTGAGTAAGTCACTTAACCAGACACCGCCCTGGGCTGGGAGCTATTACACTATTGCATTAGCTAACTGTGTAACTCTGAGTAAGTCACTTAACTAGACAGTGCTCCTGGGCTAGCAGCTGTTACATTGTTACATTACCTAACTGTGTACTCTGAGTAAGTCACTTAACCAGGCAGTGCGTGGGCTGGGAGCTGTTACATTCTTACATTACCTAACTGAATGACTCTGAGCTTGTCACATAGCCAGACAGTGCTCCTGGGCTGCTAGCTGTTACACTGTTACATTACCTAACTGTTTGATGCTGAGTAAGTCAGATAACCAGACAGTGCATTGGCTGGGAGCTGTTACATTGTTACATTACCTAATTGTGGGACTCTGAGCAAGTCACATAACCAGACAGTGCTCCTGGGCTGGGAGCTGTTACATTGTTACATTACCTAACTGTGTAACTCTGAGTAAGTCACTTAACCAGGCAGTGCTCCTGGGCTGGGAGCTGTTACATTGTTACATTACCTAACTGTGGGACTCTGAGTAAGTCACTTAACCAGTCACCGCCCTGGGCTGGGAGCTATTGCATTGCTACAGTAGCTAACTGTGTAACTCTGAGTAAGTCACTTAACCAGACAGTGCTCCTGGGCTAGTAGCTGTTACATTGTTACATAATCTAACTGTGTAACTTTGAGTAAGTCACTTAACCAGACAGTGCTTCTGGGCAGGGAGCTGTTACATTGTTACATTACCTAACTGTGTGACTCTGAGTAAGTCACTTAACCAGACAGTGCCTGGGCTGGGAGCTGTTGCATTGTTATATTTCCTAACTGTGTGACTCTAAGTAAGTCACTTAACCAGACAGTGCCCTGGGCTGGGAGCTGTTACATTGTTGCATTACCTAACTGTGTGACTCTGAGTAAGTCACTTAACCAGACAGTGCACTTGGGCTGGGAGCTGTTACATTGTTACATTACCTAACTTTGTAACTCTGAGTAAGTCACTTAACCAGACAGTACTCCAGGGCTGGGAGATTTTACACTCTTATATTACCTAACTGTGTGACTCTAAGTAAGTCACTTAACCAGAATGTACTCCATGGCTGGGAGCATTTACATTGTTACATTACCTAACTGTGTAACTCTGAGTAAGTCACTTAACCGGACATTGCTCCTGGGCTGGGAGCTGTTACATTGTTACATTACCTAATTGTGTGACTCTGAGTAAGTCACTTCACCAGACACTGCTCCTGAGCTGGGAGCTGTTACATTGTTACATTTCCTAACTGTGAGACTCTGAGTAAGTCACTTAACCAAACAGCACTCCTGGGCTGGGAGCTGTTACATTGTTACATTACCTAACTGTGTAACTCTGAGTAAGTCACTTAACCAGACAGTGCTCCTGGGCTAGTAGCTGTTACATTGTTACATTACCTAACTGTGTAACTCTGAGTAAGTCACTTAACCGGACATTGCTCCTGGGCTGGGAGCTGTTACATTGTTACATTACCTAACTGTGTGACTCTGAATAAGTCACATGACCAGACAGTGCATGGGCTGGGAGCTGTTACATTGATACATTACCTAACTGTGTGATGCTGAGTAAGTCAGTTAACCAGACAGTGCGTGGGCTGGGAGCTGTTACTTTGTTACATTACCTAATTGTGTGACTCTGAGCATGTCACATAACCAGACAGTGCTCCTGGGCTTGGAGCTGTTACATTGTTACATTACCTAACTGTGTAACTCTGAGTAAGTCACTTAACCAGACAGTACTTTTGGGTTGGGAGCTGTTACATTCTTACATTACCTAACTGTGTGACTCTGAGTAAGTCACTTCACCAGGCAGCACTCCTGGGCTGGAAGCTGTTACATTGTTACATTACCAAACAGTGTGACTCTTGAGTAAGTCACTTAACAAGCCACCACCCTAGACTGGGAGCTGTTACATTGTTACATTACCTAACTGTGTAACTCTGAGTAAGTCACTTAACCAGACAGTGCTCCTGGGCTAGTAGCTGTTACATTGTTACATTAGCTAACTGTGTAACTTTGAGTAAGTCACTTAACCAGACAGTGCTTCTGGGCTGGGAGCTGTTACATTGTTACATTACCTAACTGTGTAACTCTGAGCATGTCACTTAACCAGACAGTGCTCCTGGGCTGGAAGCTGTTACATTGTTGCATTACCTAACTGTGTAACGTTGAGTAAGTCACTTAACCAGACAATGTGCCGGGCTGGGAGCTGTTACAATTTTACATTACATAAATGTGTGACTCTAAGTAAGACGCTTAACCAAAAAGTGCTCCCGGGCTGGGAGCTGTTACATTGTTGCATTACCTAACTGTGTGACTCTGAGCATGTCACTTAACCAAACAGTGCTCCTGGGCTGGGAGCTGTTACATTGTTACATTATCTAACTATGTAAGTCTGAGTAAGTCACTTAACAAGAAAGTGCTCCTGGGCTGGGAGCTATTACATTGTTACATTACCTAACTATGTGACTCAGAGTAAGTCTCTTAACCAGACAGCACTCCTGGGCTGGGAGCTGTTACATTGTTACATTACCTAACTGTGAGACTCTGAGTAAGTCACTTAACCAGACAGCACTCATGGGCTGGGAGCTGTTACATTGTTACATTACCTAACTGTGTGACTCTGAGTTAGTCACTTAACCAGACAGTGCTCCTGGGCTGCTAGCTGTTACATTGTTACATTACCTAACTGTGTGACTCTGAGTAAGTCACTTAACCAGACACTGCTCCAGAGCTGGGAGCTGTTACATTGTTACATTACCTAACTGCTTTACTCTGAGTAAGTCACTTAACCAAACAGTGCTCCCGGGCTGGGAGCTGTTACATTGCTACATTACCTAACTGCTTAACTCTGAGTAAGTCCCTTAACCAGACAGTGCTCCCGGGCCAGGAGCTGTTGCATTGTTACATTACCTAACTGTGTGACTCTGAGTAAGTCACCTAACCAGACAGTGCTCTTGGGCAGGGAGCTGTTACATTGTTACATTACTTAACTGTGTGACTCTGAGTTAGTCACTTAACCAAACAGTGCTGCTGGGCTGGGAGCTGTTACATTGATGCATTACCTAACGGTGTGACTCTGAGCATGTCACTTAACCAAACATTGCTCCTGGGGTGGGAGCTGTTACATTGTTACATTATCTAAGTGTGTAACTCTGAGTAAGTCACATAACCAGACAGTGCGTGGGCTTGGAGCTGTTACATTGTTATATTACCTAACTGTGTGACTCTGAGTAAGTCATTTAACCAGGCAGTGCTCCTCGGATGGGAGCTGTTACATTGTTACATTACCTAACTGTGTGACTCAGAGTAAGTCACTTAACCAGACACTGCTGCTAAGCTGGGAGCTGATGCATTGTTACATTACCTAACTATGAGACTCTGAGTAAGTCACTTAATTAGACAGCACTCCTGGGCTGGGAGCTGTTACATTGTTGCATTACCTAACAGTGTGACTCTGAGTAAGTCACTTAACCAGACACCGCCCTGGGCTGGGAGCTATTACACTATTGCATTAGCTAACTGTGTAACTCTGAGTAAGTCACTTAACTAGACAGTGCTCCTGGGCTAGCAGCTGTTACATTGTTACATTACCTAACTGTGTACTCTGAGTAAGTCACTTAACCAGGCAGTGCGTGGGCTGGGAGCTGTTACATTCTTACATTACCTAACTGAATGACTCTGAGCTTGTCACATAGCCAGACAGTGCTCCTGGGCTGCTAGCTGTTACACTGTTACATTACCTAACTGTTTGATGCTGAGTAAGTCAGATAACCAGACAGTGCATTGGCTGGGAGCTGTTACATTGTTACATTACCTAATTGTGGGACTCTGAGCAAGTCACATAACCAGACAGTGCTCCTGGGCTGGGAGCTGTTACATTGTTACATTACCTAACTGTGTAACTCTGAGTAAGTCACTTAACCAGGCAGTGCTCCTGGGCTGGGAGCTGTTACATTGTTACATTACCTAACTGTGGGACTCTGAGTAAGTCACTTAACCAGTCACCGCCCTGGGCTGGGAGCTATTGCATTGCTACAGTAGCTAACTGTGTAACTCTGAGTAAGTCACTTAACCAGACAGTGCTCCTGGGCTAGTAGCTGTTACATTGTTACATAATCTAACTGTGTAACTTTGAGTAAGTCACTTAACCAGACAGTGCTTCTGGGCAGGGAGCTGTTACATTGTTACATTACCTAACTGTGTGACTCTGAGTAAGTCACTTAACCAGACAGTGCCTGGGCTGGGAGCTGTTGCATTGTTACATTTCCTAACTGTGTGACTCTAAGTAAGTCACTTAACCAGACAGTGCCCCTGGGCTGGGAGCTGTTACATTGTTGCATTACCTAACTGTGTGACTCTGAGTAAGTCACTTAACCAGACAGTGCACTTGGGCTGGGAGCTGTTACATTGTTACATTACCTAACTTTGTAACTCTGAGTAAGTCACTTAACCAGACAGTACTCCAGGGCTGGGAGATTTTACACTCTTATATTACCTAACTGTGTGACTCTAAGTAAGTCACTTAACCAGAATGTACTCCATGGCTGGGAGCATTTACATTGTTACATTACCTAACTGTGTAACTCTGAGTAAGTCACTTAACCGGACATTGCTCCTGGGCTGGGAGCTGTTACATTGTTACATTACCTAATTGTGTGACTCTGAGTAAGTCACTTAACCAGACACTGCTCCTGAGCTGGGAGCTGTTACATTGTTACATTTCCTAACTGTGAGACTCTGAGTAAGTCACTTAACCAAACAGCACTCCTGGGCTGGGAGCTGTTACATTGTTACATTACCTAACTGTGTAACTCTGAGTAAGTCAGTTAACCAGACAGTGCTCCTGGGCTAGTAGCTGTTACATTGTTACATTACCTAACTGTGTAACTCTGAGTAAGTCACTTAACCGGACATTGCTCCTGGGCTGGGAGCTGTTACATTGTTACATTACCTAACTGTGTGACTCTGAATAAGTCACATGACCAGACAGTGCATGGGCTGGGAGCTGTTACATTGATACATTACCTAACTGTGTGATGCTGAGTAAGTCAGTTAACCAGACAGTGCGTGGGCTGGGAGCTGTTACTTTGTTACATTACCTAATTGTGTGACTCTGAGCATGTCACATAACCAGACAGTGCTCCTGGGCTTGGAGCTGTTACATTGTTACATTACCTAACTGTGTAACTCTGAGTAAGTCACTTAACCAGACAGTACTTTTGGGTTGGGAGCTGTTACATTCTTACATTACCTAACTGTGTGACTCTGAGTAAGTCACTTCACCAGGCAGCACTCCTGGGCTGGAAGCTGTTACATTGTTACATTACCAAACAGTGTGACTCTTGAGTAAGTCACTTAACAAGCCACCACCCTAGACTGGGAGCTGTTACATTGTTACATTACCTAACTGTGTAACTCTGAGTAAGTCACTTAACCAGACAGTGCTCCTGGGCTAGTAGCTGTTACATTGTTACATTAGCTAACTGTGTAACTTTGAGTAAGTCACTTAACCAGACAGTGCTTCTGGGCTGGGAGCTGTTACATTGTTACATTACCTAACTGTGTAACTCTGAGCATGTCACTTAACCAGACAGTGCTCCTGGGCTGGGAGCTGTAACATTGTTACATTGCCTAACTCTGTAACTCTGAGTAAGTCACTTAACCAGACAGTGCTCCCGGGCTGGGAGCTGTTACAATGTTACATTACCTAACTGTGTGACTCTGAGTAAGTCACTTAACCAGACAGTGCTCCTGGGCTGGGAGCTGTTACATTGTTGCATTACCTAACTGTGTGACTCTGAGCATGTCACTTAACCAAACAGTGCTCCTGGGCTGGGAGCTGTTACATTGTTACATTATCTAACTATGTAAGTCTGAGTAAGTCACTTAACCAGACAGTGCTCCTGGGCTGGGAGCTGTTACATTGTTACATTACCTAACTGTGTGACTCTGAGTAAGTCACTTAACCAGACAGCACTCCTGGGCTGGGAGCTGTTACATTGTTACATTACCTAACTGTGAGACTCTGAGTAAGTCACTTAACCAGACAGCACTCATGGGCTGGGAGCTGTTACATTGTTACATTACCTAACAGTGACTCTGAGTAACCAGACACTGCCCTGGGCTGAGAGCTGTTACACTATTGCATTAGCTAACTGTGTAACTCTGAGTTAGTCACTTAACCAGACAGTGCTCCTGGGCTGGGAGCTGTTACATTGTTACATTACCTAACTGTGTAACTCTGAGTAAGTCACTTAAACAGACAGTGCTCCTGGGCTAGTAGCTATTACATTGTTACATTACCTAACTGTGTACCTCTGAGTAAGTCACTTAACCAGACATTGCTCCTGGGCTGGGAGCTGTTACATTGTTACATTACCTAACTGTGTGACTCTGAGTAAGTCATATGACCAGATAGAGCATGGGCTTGGAGCTGTTACATTGTTACATTACCTAACTGTGTAACTCTGAGTAAGTCACTTAACCAGACAGCAATTTTGGGTTGGGAGCTGTTACATTGTTACATTACCTAACTGTGTGACTCTGAGTAAGTCACTTCACCAGGCAGCACTCCTGGGCTGGGAGCTGTTACATTGTTACATTACCTATCTGTGTAACTCTGAGTAAGTCACTTAACCAGACAGTGCTCCTGGGTTAGTAGCTGTTACATTGTTAAATTACCTAACTGTGAGACTGTAAGTAAGTCACTTAACCAGACAGCACTCCTGGGATGGGAGCTGTTACATTGTTACATTTCCTAACTGTGTGACTCTGAGTAAGTCACTTAACCAGACAGTGCTCCTGGGCTAGTAGCTGTTACATTGTTACATTAGCTAACTGTGTAACTTTGAGTAAGTCACTTAACCAGACAGTGCTTCTGGGCTGGGAGCTGTTACATTGTTACATTACCTAACTGTGTGACTCTGAGTAAGTCACTTAACCAGACAGTGCCTGGGCTGGGAGCTGTTACATTGTTACATTTCCTAACTGTGTGACTCTGAGTAAGTCACTTACCAGACAGTGCTCCTGAGCTGGGAGCTGTTACACTACCAAACAGTGTGACTCTGAGTAAGTCACTTAACCAGACACCACCCTAGGCTGGGAGCTGTTACATTGCTACATTACCTAACTGTGTAACTCTGAGTAAGTCACTTAACCAGACAGTGCTCCTGGGCTAGTAGCTGCTACATTGTTACATTAGCTAACTGTGAAACTTTGAGTAAGTCACTTAACCAGACAATGCTCATGGGCTGGGAGCTGTTACATTGTTACATTACTTAACTGTGTAACTCTGATTAAGTCACTTAACCAGACAGTGCTTCTGGGCTAGTAGCTGTTACATTGCTGCATTAACTAACTGTGTAACTCTGAGTAAGTTACTTAACCAGACATTGCTCCTGGGCTAGGAGCTGTTACATTGTTACATTACCTAACTGTGTAACTCTGAGTAAGTCACTTAACCAGACAGTCCTCCTGGGCTGGGAGCTGTTACATTGTGACGTTACCTAACTGTGTGACTCTGAGTAAGTCACTTAACCAGACACTGCTCCTGAGCTGGGAGCTGTTACATTCTTACATTACCTAACTGTAAGACTCCAAGTAAGTCACTTAACCAGACAGCACTCCTGGGCTGGGAGCTGTTACATTGTTACATTATCTAAAAATGTGACTCTGAGTAAGTCACTTGACCACACACTGCCCTGGGCTGGGAGCTGTTACACTATTGCATTAGCTAACTGTATAACTCTGAGTCAGTCACTTAACCAGACAGTGCTCCTAGGCTGGGAGCTGTTACATTGCTACACTACCTAACTGTGTAACTCTGAGTAAGTCACTTAACCAGACAGTGCTCCTGGGCTAGTAGCTGTTATATTGTTACATTACCTAACTGTGTAAATCTGAGTAAGTCACTTAACCAGACACTGCTCCTGGGCTGGGAGCTGTTACATTGTTACATTACCTAACTGTGTAACTCTGAGTAAGTCACTTAACCAGACATTGCTCCTGGGCTGGGAGCTATTACATTGTTACATTACCTAACTGTGTGACTCTGAGTAAGTCACTTAACCTGACAGTGCATGGGCTGGGAGCTGTTACATTGTTACATTACCTAACTGTGTGACTCTGAGCATGCCACATAACCAGACAGTGCTCCTGGGTTGCTAGCTGTTACATTGTTACATTACCTAACTGTGTGATGCTGAGTAAGTCAGTTAACCAGACAGTGCGTGGGTTGGGAGCTGTTACATTGTTACATTACCTAATTGTGTGACTCTGAGCATGTCACATAACCAGACAGTGATCCTGGGCTTGGAGCTGTTACATTGTTACATTGCCTAACTATGCAACTCTGAGTAAGTCACTTAACCAGACAGTGCTTTTGGGCTAGGAGCTGTTACATTGTTACATTACATAACTGTGTGACTCTGAGTAAGTCACTTAACCAGGCAGAACTCCTGGGCTGGGAGCTGTTACATTGTTACATTACCTAACTGTGTGACTCTGAGCATGTCACATAACCAGACAGTGCTCCTGGGCTGCTAGCTGTTACATTGTTACATTACCTAACTGTGTGACTCTGAGTAAGTCACTTAACCAGACACTGCTCCAGAGCTGGGAGCTGTTACACTGTTACATTACCTAACTGCTTAACTCTGAGTAAGTCACTTAACCAGACAGTGCTCCCGGGCTGGGAGCTGTTACATTGTTACATTACCTAACTGCTTACCTCTGAGTAAGTCACTTAACCAGACAGTGCTCCCGGGCTGGGAGCTGTTACATTGTTACATTACCTAACTGTGTGACTCTGAGGAAGTCACTTAACCAGACTGTGCTCTTGGGCAGGGAGCTGTTATATTATTATATTACCTAACTGTGTGACTCTGAGTAAGTCACTTAACCAGACAGTGCTCCTGGGCTGGGAGCTGTTACATTGTTACATTACCTAACTGTGTGACTCTGAGTAAGTCACTTATCCAGACACTGCTCCAGAGCTGGGAGCTGTTACATTGTTACATTACCTAACTGCTTTACTCTGAGTAAGTCACTTAACCAAACAGTGCTCCCGGGCTGGGAGCTGTTACATTGCTACATTACCTAACTGCTTAACTCTGAGTAAGTCACTTAACCAGACAGTGCTCCCAGGCTGGGAGCTGTTACATTGTTACATTACCTAACGGTGTGACTCTGAGCATGTCACATAACCAGACAGTGCTCCTGGGCTGCTAGCTGTTACACTGTTACATTACCTAACTGTGTGACTCTGAGTAAGTCCCTTAATCAGACACTGCTCCAGAGCTGGGAGCTGTTACATTGTTACATTACCTAACTGCTTAACTCTAAGTCACTTAACCAGACAGTGCTCCCGGGCTGGGAGCTGTTACATTGTTACATTACCTAACTGCTTAACTCTGAGTAAGTCACTTAACCACACAGTGCTCCCGGGCTGGGAGCTGTTACATTGTTACATTACCTAACTGTGTGACTCTGAGGAAGTCACTTAACCAGATTGTGCTCTTGGGCAGGGAGCTGTTACATTGTTACATTACCTAACTGTGTGACTCTGAATAAGTCACTTAACCAGGCAGAACTCCTGGGCTGGGAGCTGTTACATTGTTACATTACCTAACTGTGTGACTCTGAGCAGGTCACATAACCAGACAGTGCTCCTGGGCTGCTAGCTCTTACATTGTTACATTACCTAACTGTGTGACTCTGAGTAAGTCACTTAACCAGACACTGCTCCAGAGCTGGGAGCTGTTACATTGTTACATTACCTAACTGCTTAACTCTGAGTAAGTCACTTAACCAGACAGTGCTCCCGGGCTGGGAGCTGTTACATTGTTACATTACCTAACTGCTTAACTCTGAGTAAGTCACTTAACCAGACAGTGCTCCCGGGCTGGGAGCTGTTACATTGTTACATTACCTAACTGTGTGACTCTGAGGAAGTCACTTAACCAGACTGTGCTCTTGGGCAGGGAGCTGTTACATTGTTACATTACCTAACTGTGTGACTCTGAGTAAGTCACTTAACCAGACTGTGCTCCTGGGCTGGGAGCTGTTACATTGTTACATTACTTAACTGTGTGACTCTGAGTTAGTCACTTAACCAGACAGTGCTCCTGGGCTGCTAGCTGTTACATTGTTACATTACCTAACTGTGTGACTCTGAGTAAGTCACTTAACCAGACAGTGCTCCAGAGCTGGGAGCTGTTACATTGTTACATTACCTAACTGCTTTACTCTGAATAAGTCACTTAACCAAACAGTGCTCCCGGGCTGGGAGCTGTTACATTGCTACATTACCTAACTGCTTAACTCTGAGTAAGTCCCTTAACCAGACAGTGCTCCCGGGCCAGGAGCTGTTGCATTGTTACATTACCTAACTGTGTGACTCTGAGTAAGTCACCTAACCAGACAGTGCTCTTGGGCAGGGAGCTGTTACATTGTTACATTACTTAACTGTGTGACTCTGAGTTAGTCACTTAACCAAACAGTGCTGCTGGGCTGGGAGCTGTTACATTGATGCATTACCTAACGGTGTGACTCTGAGCATGTCACTTAACCAAACATTGCTCCTGGGGTGGGAGCTGTTACATTGTTACATTATCTAAGTGTGTAACTCTGAGTAAGTCACATAACCAGACAGTGCGTGGGCTTGGAGCTGTTACATTGTTATATTACCTAACTGTGTGACTCTGAGTAAGTCATTTAACCAGGCAGTGCTCCTCGGATGGGAGCTGTTACATTGTTACATTACCTAACTGTGTGACTCAGAGTAAGTCACTTAACCAGACACTGCTGCTAAGCTGGGAGCTGATGCATTGTTACATTACCTAACTATGAGACTCTGAGTAAGTCACTTAATTAGACAGCACTCCTGGGCTGGGAGCTGTTACATTGTTGCATTACCTAACAGTGTGACTCTGAGTAAGTCACTTAACCAGACACCGCCCTGGGCTGGGAGCTATTACACTATTGCATTAGCTAACTGTGAAACTCTGAGTAAGTCACTTAACTAGACAGTGCTCCTGGGCTAGCAGCTGTTACATTGTTACATTACCTAACTGTGTACTCTGAGTAAGTCACTTAACCAGGCAGTCGTGGGCTGGGAGCTGTTACATTCTTACATTACCTAACTGAATGACTCTGAGCTTGTCACATAGCCAGACAGTGCTCCTGGGCTGCTAGCTGTTACACTGTTACATTACCTAACTGTTTGATGCTGAGTAAGTCAGATAACCAGACAGTGCATTGGCTGGGAGCTGTTACATTGTTACATTACCTAATTGTGGGACTCTGAGCAAGTCACATAACCAGACAGTGCTCCTGGGCTGGGAGCTGTTACATTGTTACATTACCTAACTGTGTAACTCTGAGTAAGTCACTTAACCAGGCAGTGCTCCTGGGCTGGGAGCTGTTACATTGTTACATTACCTAACTGTGGGACTCTGAGTAAGTCACTTAACCAGTCACCGCCCTGGGCTGGGAGCTATTGCATTGCTACAGTAGCTAACTGTGTAACTCTGAGTAAGTCACTTAACCAGACAGTGCTCCTGGGCTAGTAGCTGTTACATTGTTACATAATCTAACTGTGTAACTTTGAGTAAGTCACTTAACCAGACAGTGCTTCTGGGCAGGGAGCTGTTACATTGTTACATTACCTAACTGTGTGACTCTGAGTAAGTCACTTAACCAGACAGTGCCTGGGCTGGGAGCTGTTGCATTGTTACATTTCCTAACTGTGTGACTCTAAGTAAGTCACTTAACCAGACAGTGCCCCTGGGTTGGGAGCTGTTACATTGTTGCATTACCTAACTGTGTGACTCTGAGTAAGTCACTTAACCAGACAGTGCACTTGGGCTGGGAGCTGTTACATTGTTACATTACCTAATTTTGTAACTCTGAGTAAGTCACTTAACCAGACAGTACTCCAGGGCTGGGAGATTTTACACTCTTATATTACCTAACTGTGTGACTCTAAGTAAGTCACTTAACCAGAATGTACTCCATGGCTGGGAGCTTTTACATTGTTACATTACCTAACTGTGTGACTCTGAGTAAGTCACTTAACCAGACAGTGCTCCTGGGCTGGGAGCTGTTACATTGTTACATTACCTAACTGTGTAACTCTGAGTAAGTCACTTAACCAGACAGTGCTCCTGGGCTGTAAGCTGTTACATTGTTACATTACCTAACTGTGTAACTCTGAGCAAGTCACTTAACCAGACAATGCCTGGGCTGGGAGCTGTTACATTGTTACATTACCTAACTGTTTGACTCTGAGTAAGTCACTTAACCAGACACTGCTCATGGGCTGTGAGCTCTTACTTTGTTACAATACCTAACTGTGTGACTCTGAGTAAGTCACTTAACCAGACAGTGCTCCAGGGCTGGGAGCTGTTACATTGTTACATTACCTAACTGTGTGACTCTTGAGTGTTCCTGGGCTGGGAGCTGTTACATTGTTACATTACCTAACTGTGTAACTCTGAGTAAGTCACTTAATCAGACAGTGCTCCTGGGCTAGGAGCTGTTACATTGTTACATTACCTAACTGTGTGACTCTGAGTAAGTCACTTAACCAGACAGTGCTCCTGCGCTGGGAGCTGTTACATTGTTACATTACCTAACTGTGTGACTCTGAGCATGTCACTTTTCCAGACAGTGCCTGGGCTGGGAGCTGTTACTTTGTTACATTACCTAACTGTGTGACTCTGAGTAAGTCACTTAACCAGACATTGCCTGGACTGGGAGCTTTTACATTGTTACATTACCAAACTGTGTAACTATGAGTAAGTCACTTAACCAGACAGTGCTCCTGGGCTGTCATCTGTTACATTGTTACATTACCTAACTGTGTAACTCTGAGCATGTCACTTAGCACTCCTGGGCTGGGAGCTGTTACATTGTTACATTACTTAACACTGTGATCTGAGTAAGCCACTTAACCAGACAGTGCTCCTGGGCTGCGAGCTGTTACATTTTTACATCACCTAACTGTGTGACTCTGAGCAAGTCACTTAACCAGACAGTGTTCCAGGGCTGGGAGCTGTTACATTGTTACATTACCTAACTGTGTGACTTTGAGCATATCATTTAGCCAGACAGTGCTCTTGGGCTTGGAGCTTTTACATTGTTACATTGCCTAAGTGTGTGACTCTGAGTAAGTCACTTACCCAGACACTGCTCCCAGGCTGAATGTGAAAAAGTCCATGGAGATAAGTGTTCTACCCCAGAAAACAAACATAAATAAAATAAATTCACGCAATCTGATCTCTCCCAACAGTCTCCTCAAATGGCTGTGCTGCTAATCAAACACAGGTCGCATAGCCTGTAGTCATAGCTCTCAGCTGTCCAAATTTTCACACAATGTCCAGATTGTTGTTCCTATTTTTGATCTATTCCTCATAAAATTTGTAATTTTTTGCAAATCGTGGAAGGTTAAAGTCACTAAGTCATGACATGCATTTAAGTTTGAGACTCCATATCCCCTCAGAAAAAGCATGCTAAAACAAATCCTGTTATTCTAGCAACACTGTAAGTTTAGAGGAACAATATTTAAAATCTGTCCCCATTTTTGGGCCTTTGTCCCCCCCCATTATTTTATGCTTTGTCCAGATTTCCTGCACTATGAGGTTGAGTGGTGCGGCTGTAGTCAGGGCTTCATCTGTCTTTGCCATGGGGACAGGGATTTAACAGAAATTCTTTTGGTGGAACGGCAAATACAACAGAAAAAAAGAAGTAGTGTGTATCTCCCAGGATTACCCTAGATACAAAAACAAGTCAAAATTAAAAAAAAAGCATAGAACCTACGTACTTTTCTTATCAAAATTTTCAGCTCTAACTATGAATTCAACTTGTTCTTAAAGGTTGAAAGCCATAACATATTCTTTCACTACCTCAGACCTGAAACTTGAAAAGCACATGTGAACAATAAACAATGAAGTAATCACCCGGTTGCCTAACACAGTGAATGTATCTGCAAAAAGAGTTTATGCAACCTTCAGAGAAGTGAGCAGGACAATAACTTCCTTGGACTTGGAGGTTATGCTATAGTAATTAGATGGATCAGGGCGAAGACTTTCGTAATGACATCGCATACGCAGCAGCTGAAGGAGAGGTCATTATCCACGTACATGACCGGTCTCTAATAACAGTATCTGTTCTAAGGGTGCGTGTCATTTATGTGATAGCTGCAGGGGTGCTTTTTTTATTGCAAGGAGTACAGTACTACATTACTGAGTTACATAATAGTTTATATATCATACTAATAATGCCAGAGTCAAGGTCGGCCTTAGATGAAATGGTGCCCTAGGTAAAAAGGTTCCATGGTGTTCTCTTCCACTACTGTCCACTGCCCCCTTCCCCACCACTGCCACCACCACAGCCACTATCACAACCCCACCATGGCTTCTTTGCCTTCATTGGATTACACTTTTTCTACCATTTTACATAGTTTACCTTTTTCTTCAGCTTTTTCCTGCATCCTCTCAACACAACCTAACTACACCAGATGTTACTGTGATAATTGTGGATAAAATAACTATAAATAAATTAAGCTGGAGTCTGGGGGCCAGTAGGCCCCATAAGTCATAGCATATCTAGATGTTCTGAGGTGCATTTTACAGTTCTCTGCAAACTTGTTTGAGACAATGATGACCTGAACTAAAATCATGACTAAGGAAAGGAATTAAGTCTTTCTTTTCAGCCTTGCATTTTCCTGCATCCTTCCAACACAGTCTAACTGGGCAAGACTGCACCATAATAACAGTATAAGAAAATCTTTCAGTTAAGATGGGGGCCTGGGCACTGCTAGGTCTGCAAGAAACCACAGGGTTATACGTGCTCTGCGATGCATTTTAGAGCATTTTCTAAGCTTTTTATCTAGTGATTCGTCTAAACAAAAATTATGGCTTATGTGAAGAAATTCAGTTTTATTTGTTTTTCAAGGAGCACATAAGTTGTGTCCAAGGCTTAATGCTCAAGGCTGAGAAAACAGGTGTTCATAATAAAATGAGAAAATAAATGTTTGCAAGGAAACATAAATAATAGCTGACATGCCTCTTCACCCCTACCCAAAAGACAGCCACCTCCTGTATACTCCACTAACAGTGAATTGCGACAAAACTGAAAGAACAACAAAAACACAGTAACATAGAGCAACCTGTTGATGTCAGAATTATGTAAAGCAGTGTACCTTCTTACCCCCACACCCAAAACATGGTCACCTATAAAAGCATCTGGTGTTTAATTGAGGAAAATAAAAAAAAATGGGGGGAAAAAACAAAACAATCCCAGTAATGTAATCCAACTCGCTGCCCTTAGAGAGTGCACTGTTCTTACACAAGCTATAGTGATTTTCGGTAAACACTTGTGAGGTTTTTGAGGAAACTGAAAAAAAATGAGCACACTGTCCCCAGCCTCCATACAAGCTATAAACATCTTCCGCACACACCTCTGATGTTTGATTGTGAGAAAGACTAAAGAAATGATGATCACCTGAGGCAGGAATGCAACCAACAGCCTTCTGATTTTGTATCACCAAAAGCATGTATAACTGTTTAGCCATTAACAAGGACAATCCAGGTCAATCATAAGATCCACTGATTGTTCACACACAAACTGACACTAAAAGCCAGGTCTATTACAAGATGTACAAACACACACACACACACACACACACACACACACGCACGCGCGCGCGCACACACACACACACACACACACACACACACACACACACACACACACACACACACACACACCACACACACACACACACACACACACACACACACACACACACACACACACACACACACACACACACATGCTGCACCCTTACTTCAGGCAAACTGGAGGACTAACAAACACGTTTTTGGTGTGTTAGGGGAACCACAACACTTGGATAAAACCACACAGACAGGGATGACATGCAGACTCCACATGGAAGAAGCCAAACCCTCAGTCAGAGCCAATCAGTGTGAAGTGGCACTGCTACTCACTGCTGTCCTGTACTGTGCCAATGAGCAGTTGCTTTAACACACTTCCTACTCCTGTCAAGATAGCCCCTTATTGTGTGCAATGCCGATGTTTCTGTTGGAAAGTGAAACAGATTATGTCCAGCTTATTCTCATAAATATACTGTACCCCCCACACAAACGAGCATGCACAGAGTTCTGCAAAGCCAAGACCGAATAGTGACTGTTTACACTGAACAGACAAAATGGTCACTTACTTTCATCCACAGACCCCCTTGTGGAGTGGGATAACTGTAGCTGTGTGCCACTCAGTGGGCCCGAAGCCTGAGGTGAGGCTATGATTAAATATGAGACTTGGGTTCAGTGCCAGTTCATTTTGTAGTTCATGTAGTACACAGCCCGGGATGTCATCTGGTCCCATGGATGCTGTATTCTTAGCTTTGGAGAGGGCAGTTTCTACCTGTGTGGCCGTGATTACCAGAATTTGGCAATCTTTTGGTATTGAGATGGGCCCTATACGGAGTGTGAGGGGGGTGAAGTTGGCACTACATTGATCTACCAGGTTACTGGCAATATCCTTGGGATCAGTATATTTAATACCATTCTGTTGTAGATCAGAGCAGATCTGAGCATTGCCATTTAGATTCTTGACATAGTTATAGAATGCCTTGTGGTTGTCTTTGGAATCTTTGGCAATTTTGTTTTCGTAACTAGCTTTGGAGGATTTTATGGGGGATCTTAGCTTCTTACTGAGTCTGGTAAGGGAGTTTTTTGCATCCTGGGATTTTCCTCTTTTCTGCAACAGTTTCTTCTGTCTGTTGTATAGTTTGTTTATGGCATGGGACCACCAGATTGGCTTCCTTTTTTTGGAAGAGAGTCTTGGTTCTACTTGGGATGGCATGATTCATGCACGAGTGGATGTGCTCGTACAGTGCCTTAGTGTAGGATTCAGCAGTCGAACTTCCAGCTCCCGTCTGCATGGGTGCCATGAAGTTTGTCACTTCTGACTTAAGAAGCATGAAGTTGGCTTTGGAGAAGTTTTTTTATAGAGGTTTCCTTACTGGGGGGTGGGGGTGGGATGTGGATGTCAACATGATTTGCTTATGGTCAGACCTGACCAATGAGGGGGTGACCAATGGTGTGGAGCATCTATCTCCCATGTTGGTAACGACCAGGTCTAGGATATTGGAGCCCCTGGTGGGACAATGGATTAGTTGATCCAGGGCATTGGAATTTATGAATTCCAAGAACCGTTGGGAAAAGGTGTTGGTACCCGAGTAGTTTTCCCAGTTAATGGCAGGGTAGTTGAAATCACCCAGTATTAGGGTGTTTGGTTGTATCTTAATATTTTCCAGTATGTTTAGAAAGGTGTAGTGAGAATCTTGGGGCATGGTGGGGGATCTGTAGCAAGCTACAATTTGGATTGCAGTCTTACCTAGTGTTAGTTACACCTGGAGAATTTCAGATGCATTGTGTTGGGCAACTACCCCCAAGGTGTGAATATCCTTGGTGAATATGGATACTCCTCCACCTTTAGTGTTTTGGTCTTAGTTTGGTGGCCGAGAAATGTGGTAAGAGTTGTAGCCTGGTATTGGAGGGGTGCTCTGTGGAGTCTTGAACCAGGTCTCAGTTACTGCACAGATTGAGGTTTGAGGTTTAGACTTCCAGCATTGAGTAGCATTACCTTCAGATTTTGCATGCTTGTATCTGTTACACCATTGACACTGACACTGCTAACTATATATCAATGGTCTGGAGCACTATCCCTATTTCTCTTATGCTTACAACACACCTTCACACATTCAAAACTGAAATAAAACTGTTCCTCATAGACTGTTAAATCTGCTCCGGCCCATTCCCTGATTAACCCTTCTTTAGAACACTTTCTGGCTCAAGCTCTTATGCTAAATATAATCACTCTTGCCTTGTATAACTGTACATATTTTATACAACCCTTTTTCACATCCTGCAAATTTCTGCAGGGCATTCTCATTTTCCATGCTTGGTTCAACCCTGTATAATAAATTATGATAGTCTTTGCTACAACCCTGTCCTTTGCTTGCTCCCCACGTATAACTGTTGCCCTATTTGTCTAATAACGTCACTCCTATACTCCCTCCTGTCTTTTACGCCTTGTTTCTCAATATATTACTTTCTTCTTCAATAAATAAAACTACTTCATACCTCTCTTCATATTAGTGTCTCATTTTTCAGTGACGTGAACTTAAATGTTCTTGTTTTTCTGGTTTTCTCAAAATGCAGTTGCAGACATTCTGTAGTAATGAAACTAACCAGTGTTTTTAAAACATTCTTATATCTGATATCACTTTGCTTCTGTTTTTCCTGTGAGATACCACTATTATACAACACATTGTATGGTATGTAATGACAGAAATTACATATTTACTCCGTATTCAACATTAGTGGATCAACTGCAGTGGTGGTGCTGCGGTAGCGTTGTCGCCTCACAGTTAGACGTTGCCCGTTCGATTCTCAGTTAGAGCCTCTTCTGTGTGGCGACATGCGTGAATGGGCGTTCCTTCGTTGAAGGTTGTGCATTAGGCCCGGCAAGCCAGTACGTAAAAATCTACTGCCAATCATTAGCGGACCGGAGTTCCGCTGTGGCGACCCCTAACCGGGATAAGCCGAAAGACAAACACAAACATTCAACATTAGTGGATCAACTTTACCAAGTATGTGCCTTACTGAAACCCAACTCTCCTCTCATAATTGCACCACAACAATGTGTATTTTAAGTCATTTTATTCCACCTATACATCATGTTCTTCATATTTTGAATTAGCTATTTTAGCAAATTTATATGTGAAGTATGTTTTGTAGCAATTTTGCCTGTACATAATTGTGCACTAGTGTGCATTTGTTTCTGTGATACTCCTGGAGTTGTTCACTCCAGGCCACTGCTGAAAAGCAGTTTTATGCCCAGTCAGACTTTCCTGGTAATGCAATGCAAATAAATAAATAAATAATATCTCTCTTTGAACTTTTTTTAAGGCTGGTGATACGCTTAGTCATGCCATTAATCAGGTCATCGTTTTACATTTAGTTTATGCGAGGTCTCCTTTCCTATATCCACGGTGATGTCCATGTGTTAACTGAGGTAAGAACTTGTTTCCACCACCCTACATCAACTGCCATACCATTTCTTGACCAAAAACAAGCAGAATTCACCCAACTCTTGCACCCCTGACTTCTGTTACTGTCTGTCACTTGCTGCTGTATGTTTATGCTTTTTCTGCTCTCTACCCCACATTTTGTCTATATCTCTATATGTCTTTCCCGCACATCACCGGGACATACTCATCCCCCTTTTGCTCTGCACTTCTTCTTTTTTCTATGAACAATTAATCGGCACCGTTTTATCTTGCCCTGCTACCCTATTTTCTAGTTTACTCTTCTCTTTCTTTTTAACCCACCATATTTATTTTTAGGTTTCGTCTCTTAATTTCACTTATAAACCTTGTCTTAATATTACTGGAGTTCTTATTGCAGTCTTTTTAATGAATACCCAATACATTAATAAATGCATCTGCTCTACAGTTAAGTAGTACAAACATTCCAAGATAACAGCATTTTCTTACTGATTGTTTTTGCTTCACAAATGTGCATTTATGACTGGGTTCTCTGTGTGCTGTTTTTATGGTATGAAATGCTAAAACTAAAAATGAAAACACCTTACATAGTTACTTTCTTACTCACATACTATGATGCACTGCGACATTTAAAACTTCATTCTGGTCTCCTGTGCCACCTATACACATTGAGTTTATGCAAAGACTCCTTCCCTGTGTCTGAGGTGATGTGTGTGTGCTAACTGAGGTATAATTTCACTGTACGTTTGCTGTTTACTCAGGTTTTTATCTAACTAAACTTTTTAACAAAAGTTGGACGATCAATAATTTAAAGGATTTTACCCTGATGTCTGCTTGATAACCTTTAGCAGCTTGTTAAATTTGTACATACATACATACATACATACATACATACATACACGCATACATACATACATACATGCATACATACATACATACATACACATACATACATACATACACACATACATACATACATACATACACACATACATACATACATACATACACACATGCATACATACATACATACATACATACATACATACAAATATTTCAAGCACGGGCATTAATGCCCTTCTAACTTGCCAATGTAGTCTACCTAAATTGCCTTTTTGTGCTTAATGTCGGAAGATCAGGTTTTAATTTTTATAAATAGTATTTTTAATCCTGGAGTTTGCTGTATATGCTGTAGTGAGTTTTGAATCTGAAATACGCTTGTTACATTTATACGTTCCACTGCTAAGTAGCACATGTATCCTACATCTGTATGCATCTGTGCAATCTAATGCTGAATTATTGTTTTGATTTTTACATTGCTCGTTTTACACTGTTTTGTTTGAACTGCTGTACCTACTGCTGCATTACCTTATATTACTACTAGCACTCATGCATTTCGACTGCTGTTACTTGCTTTCTGCTGATCCTTCCATTACCTTCCTATGACTTCTCTAATGCAGCTCCTACCCCTCTCATGTTTTCTACTCACTTTACCTTCACAACTTACCGTTCCTCTGTTATCTTTCCGTTTTCTTAGGTAAGGACTTGCTCCCACAACTCTACATCAACTGCCACACCATTTCTTACCAAAAACAAACAGGCTTCACCCAACTCTTGAACCCCTGTGTTCTGTTACTGCCTGTGATGTACTGCTGTATGTTTATGCTTTTTCTGCTCTCTAACCCACATTTTGGTTATACTTCTGTGTGTTTTTTCTGCACATCACTGGGACATACTAATTCCCCTTTTTGCTCTGCACTTCTTTAGAATTAATCATCACCATTTTATCTTGCCCTGCTAACCTATTTTCTAGTTTATTCTTCTGTTTCTTTTTACCCCACCATATTTCAATTAGTATTTTTTAGGTTTCTTCTCTTAATTTCACTTATAAACCCCATCTTAATATTGATGGATCATTTTGCAGTCTTTTTAATGCGTACACAATAAATTATCAAAGGCATCTGCTCTACAGGTAAGTAGCACAAACATTCCAAGATAACTTTTTCTTACTGATTGTTTTTGCTTCACAAACATTCATTTGCAACTGGGTTCTTCCTGATCCATTTGCCCTCACTTCATTCAGGCATACTCCTCTCCCCTACCCTACCTTCAATTTCAACCCACCCCCACTACTCTTAAACTTATACTTCACATGCCCCATCCACTAAACAAACCAACCAAGTAAAGCAATCTATATCCTACACATCACATCCCCACACATGTGCAAAACCTTCCATCATTACTTTACATCTCTTTTCATCATACTACAAACTCTGTCATATTGTCAACCTCAACAATAACTTCTCTCTTTATACCCTTCACAACACTGTCCTCCAAACACAAGATACCCATATCTTTATCTATACAAATTGTATGCCAATAACATGTCTTCATTACGCAGTAATACTAATAATTTCCCTTTCTCTAGCTGTTCTTTTTCCTGCTACATCTAACAAACTATCATACATTTACTATCAATTCTCATATCTCTTCCATAACATCAAATATAGCTATTCTTCTTAACACAATTCTCAAACATATCACCAAGTCTACTCCAAACTTATACATTTCCCTGTCCAAAAATAAAACCTTTACAATATAATTCCAAGTTCATTAAGTCTCAGTTTTACGTAATGAAATCCCCTTCTATACTCAAGCAATTGTCCAACTACTTTTTAGTTATCACCCTCTCTGGTGATGTTCACCCCAATACAGGCCCATCCACTACCCCTGTTCTCCCCTTCACCCCCAAAAAAACAAAAATCTGAAATTCATTACCCTCAATTTTTGCAGCATTTGTAATAAAATCTCAAACTTTCATGCCTGGGTAGCAATACATACTCCAGATATCTTAGTGGCCACAGAAACCTGGCTAAAACCTAATATAAGAGACATCAAAATACTCTTCCAGGATATAATGTAATCAGATTAGACAAACTACATAAAAAGCAGGTGGAATAGCCATATTTTACAATAGTCACTTCAGAGTTACAAAATACTCTGGCCACATCCCCAAATTTGATAATGCTGAACTCCTCATCACTAGCCTAAAAATGAACAATTCAAAAAGCCTATGTAGACTTGTCATCTACATTCCCAAGCTCATAACATCTCTATTCTTAAAAACATCTGATCTTGGATCACTGCCAATATCTCTTATGAATCAATCATTCTTGGCGATGTCAATATAAATTGGCTAGCTCTCACAGCTATTTCTCTCACTACCTCTATAAACCTTTTCAATTTCTCACAACTCGTATCATCCCCCACGAGGTATGATAAAAATAGCACACAATGATCCACATTAGACTGGAGTTTAGTATCTGCTTCAAGTAAGTATACACAAACAGGTACCCTTCCCAATACTTTTAGTGACCACCTGCCCATCTTTACCATCAGAACATCAAAGCATACTCCTAATAGGCACTTATAGAAGACAGTCCGTAACCTAACAAGAGTTAATATTTATTTCTTCCTAAACATTTTAAAATCTGATAATTGATCTACCTTAAAAACTCTTCCTGTTGGTGATACTGTAAATCACTTTAATACCATATTCCTAAGCATTCTGAATAGCTTAGCTTCCACTTGGACCAAAAGAATTAAAACCAATCATGCCCTATGGTTATCACATGCCACTAAGAACTAATGTCCCTAAGAAATAAAGCATAGAAGGAATGGTCAAAATCAAAAAAATAAAACTGATACACTACTATCTTACAAAAAACTCCAAAATAAAGTTGAAAACCTAGTTATCATTGACAAAAAGACATTATAAACCAGCGACCAATCTAATAACTCTTACAACCCACCAATATTTTGGTCATCAATCAACTCACTTCTCAGACCAGGTACAAAACAAAATCCTAGCCTTCATCCTGATAAATCACCTCATGAAATGGCCACATTCTTTAACTCTCACTTCATCAGCAGCATTGTCAACCTATTATCAAACAATACCGAACCTCTAGCTTCAGTAAATCTACCCCCTGCCACAAATACCACTATAACGAGTAAAATAAATTCTGGCTTCACTAAATGTCCTGCTACTATTCATACCTTTGCACTCTACCCAGTCTCTACCAACCTCATAAAAAAGTCTTCTAACTTTCCTGCAGAATACTTCAGGCTTGCTGCTGAGGCCATAGCCTACCCAGTCAGTATTCTTATCAACAGATCAATTACAGAATCATATGTCCCAGGCATCTGGAAAAAGTCATATGTTATTCCACTCCACAAAGGAGGCAATTCCTCTGATCTGTATAACTACCGCCCCATTGCTATCCTATCACCTTTGTCCAAAATATTTTGAAAAATGTATCCATATGC
>NC_056735.1:87144537-87214537 GCF_019279795.1 Protopterus annectens
CCACTGAGCCATAATTACATACATATTACATATTATAATTATTACTAATAACTATACTAACGATTATTATACTAAATATTACAATAAAATAAAAACAAATACTACTTATATATATATATATATATATATATATATATATATATATATATATATATATATAGATGTCTATTTATCAATATGGGCTTAATACTATTGGTATTATTCAATCCTGGCATTTTATCAGCCCTGAAATAATTAATCCAGTCATATTCAATCATCGCTGTTTTATTCACTAGGTCACCTCCTCTTGCATTGTGATGGACAACTTGTAAAACCCTAAACTTAAACTTATAATGAAAGCCCAATATAAAATGTGTTTGTTCATGGCATTCATCTCAACTTTTCCTTGAATTTCTGAAAGGTGCGACCCTAGCCTTTCTTTAAATTTCTTATTAGTTTTACCTATGTATAAGCATTCACAGAAAGTGCAATTAGCAAGATGAATCACATTCTGAGTATTACATGTAGCAAAAACACGAAAAACAAATTCCTTCACTTTCTTAAAAGAAGGCTCATTATTGATATTTATGCAAAATATACACCATTGTGACTGAGAACTGTGCCATTCTTATTCACTAACTGTCTTTCAGCTTCTATATTACTCAAATCCTTATAGCATAAATATTGTTTAAGGTTTCTTTTTCTCTTTTGAATAAACTTAGGGTCTTTATCTACAACTTTTTTAACATCTTCATTTGACTGTAAGATGGTCCAATTTTTATGTATAATATTTTAATCATATTACTATGCCTATTATATTTCATAATATATCCTAAATTGAACTCAAAATTATTATTAGCAGCTTGTTGTCTATTCAATTGTCTAAAAGAGTATGGTGCACCTAAATTACTCCATTTCATTTATCACTGCATCCTTCATATCTTCCAACTACTTAATATTATAGCCTGTAGAACAAAAATAATTAGCCATATAATCAATATCTTTTATAAAATTTTCAGTTCTAGTGTTAAGCCTACTAGCTCTAAAAAATTGGCTTTCGACTATTTTGTTATACATATGCCTAGACTGCATGCATTTAGAGTGAACGTACCTTTAAGATTGCACATCTTTCCTATAAATCATAGTATTAAACATTTGTTCATTATAATCTACTGTAATATCTAAAAAAATATATTTTTTTCTCTGGACCATTTAACATCAGATACCCAAAATTTAGCTGAATTATATAAATAAAGAACAAATGCATATAACAAATCAATATTTCCTAACCATATAAAAAAATGTCATTCACGAAGTGCTTAAAAAGGACAAACCTTGATTCTTAAACAGTGCTAATTTATTATTGTTAAAAACATTAATCTCTTCCTACCTTGATAAAGTAATATTAGCATAAGTGTTAGCAACTGGGGTGCCCATAGCCACCACAAGTTGCTAATGATAAAGTTCATCATTAAACAGAAAAATGTTATTCTCCAACACTATATCCAACACTGAACATAATATTTCTATCTTAGAAGCTGTAAACATGTTATGTTTACATAAATACTATGCCTTCATTTTCCATGGCACAACAGCTGAGTGCAGAAAGGAAATCATTAATGTCCTGAGTAAAACTTTTACTAAAACTCAATAATGGGCGTAACTGTTTCTCAGGGTAGTTAGACAAGGCTGTGCTAATCAGAATCAGAATCAGAATCACATTTATTGGCCAAGTATGCGCAAATACAAGGAATTTGACTCCAGTTTTCAGTGACTCTCCGAGTATGAGTTACATAAATGACATACATACAACTATTAAGAACAAGACAAAAAAGTAAATATACATATACATATACACACTTACACACACACACACACACACACACATATATATATATATATATATATATATATATATATATATATATATATATATACGGGAGCGCTACAGAATCCTGAAAGCCCAAAATCCTGAAGACCAAAATCCTGAGACCAAAATCCTGAAAGTTCAAAATACTGAAAACTCAAAATCCTGAAAACACACAGGATACCAACACTTACTATATTCCAGTACAAATACATACAGAAACATATTACCCTTCAAATATATGCAGGGGGCAAGCCCCCCCTGTACCCCCCACACCCCCTGCTACTTAAATATATCAACTCCAAAATTGCACTTTGCTACTTAAATATATCAACTCCAAGATTGCACTTCACTACACTAAGTGCAATCTTGGAGTTGATATATTTGAGTAGTAGGGGGTGTGAGGGGGAGTGCAACTCCCCATATGGGGGGGGTGCAGTGGGGCCTGCCCCCCTGCTTATACTTGGAGAACAGTAATATAATTTGTGTTTTATTTGTTTCTGCATGTACTTGTGCTGGAATATAGTAAGTGTTGGTATCCTGTGTGTTTTCAGCATTTTGAGTTTTCACTATTTTGAACTTCCAGGATTTTGGTCTTTAAGATTTTGGGCTTTCAGGATTTTGTAGTGCTCCCATATATACATATACATATACACATACATATACATACAGGGTGAAAAGTGCAACTCAGTGCAAGAAATACTGAAATAAAAGTAATCCAGGGGACTTAATTTTTGTTAATCCTGCAGTGGCTAATATGTTTAAATAGTTTTAGTGATGCTGAGCTAATGCTTTTAGATAAGGGGCCTACTTTTGTCCCTACTAAAGGAGCTAATATTAGTGCCTTATTAAATGAACTCAGCTATTCATTAGAAATATAGATTTAAAGCTATTGTATGGAAGTAATAATATAAGTGATTATTGTTTAAGGTGACCAAGCACTTTTGCACCAAACAATACTCCAGTAGTGAAAGCATTCCAGGAAATGTGTGAACAAGAGATTTATGAATTGTTTTTTAAAAAACAGCATTCCAATAAATTAATAAATATTATAACTTAGAACCTGAAGAAAGAGAACCATTCAGTAAATTATGCATGAATTAGAATGTGGTTATTAAACAGGCTGATAAGTGGGTAAGATTGTTGTAATGGACATGGAGTTTTATAACAACAGGATGCATGACTTCTTATCTGATTTAAAAACTTTTAAAAAAGTAGATAGAAAATTTCTTGATCAGATAATGCATTGCGTTAAGAATGTTTTATATGATTTACTTATGGAAAATTTGTTTACACCAGAAGTATATAATTATCTTTATGTCTCGTATCCTACTATTCCATTTATTTATGGATTGCCAAAAAATCCATAAAGATTTATTAGTACCACCCATGGGGCCTATAGTCTCAGGGAACTGCTGGATTACCACAATCTTATCTAACTATCTTGAGAAACAGTTACTCCCACTATTAAGTTTTAGTAAAAGTTTTATTCAAGACACTAATGATTTTCTTTCTACGCACAGCCACTGTCCATGGAAAATAAATGTATAGATATTTTACTTGTTTCAATGGATGTTAAGTCCTTATTTACTATGATACCTAATGACTGAGGAGAACAAAGTGTTAGAGAGTATTTATGTGAACATAACATGTTTACAGCTTCTAAGATAAAAATGTTATGTTCATTGTTGGATATAATGTTGGAGAATAACATTTTCTGTTTAACGATGAAGTTTATCATCAGCAACTTGGGGTAGTTATGGGCACCCCAGTTGTGAAGACTTATGTTATATTACTTTATCAAGGTGGGAAGAGATTAATGTTTTTAATAATAACAAATTAGCACTGTTTAAGAATCAAGGTCTGTCCTTTTTTAAGAGCTTCATGGATGATATTTTTTTGCTACGGATGGGAGATACTGATGGGTTATATGCATTTGCTGATTATTTATATCATTCAGCTAAGTTTTGGGTATTTGATGTTAAATGGTCCAGAGAAAAAAAATAATTTTAGATATTACAGTAGATTATAATGAGAAAAAAGTAATACTATGATTTATAGGAAAGATGTGCAGTCTTTAAGGTATGTTCACTCTAAATGCATGCACTCTAGGCATACATATAAAAGAATAATCAAAAGTCAGTTTCTTACAGCCAGTAGGCTTAACACTATAAATGAAAATTGTATGCAATATATTGATTATATGGCTAATGACTTTTGCTCTAGGGGCTATAATATTACGTTGTTGGAAGATATGAAGGATGCAGTGATAAATGAATGGAGTAATTTAGGTGTACCATACTTTTCTAGACAATTGAATAGACAACAAGCTGCTAGTAATAATTTTGAGTGTAATTCAGGGTATGTTATGAAATATAATAGGCATAGTAATATGATTAAAAATATTAAATATAAAAAATTGGACCATCTTACAACTGAATGAGGATGTTAAAAAAGTTGTAGGTAAAGAGCCTTAGTTTATTCATAAGAGAGGAAGAAACTTTAAACAGTATTTATGCTATAAGGATTTGAGTAATATAAAAGCTGAAAGACAGTTAGTGAATAGGAATGGCACAGTTCCCTGTCACAACTATATATATTGCATAAATATTAATACTGACCCTTCTTTTAAGCATCCCATCACAGCAAAGGAATTCATTTTTCATGTTTTTGCTACATGTAATATTCAGAAAATGCACCTCCTGTGAGTGCTTTTACACAGTTAAAACTAATAAATTAAAAGACAGAGTCACATCTTTTGGAAATTTGAAGAAAAGTTGAGATGAATGCCCAGAACAAAGACATTTTATCTGTGGGCTCATAAGTTTAAGTTTAGGGTTTTAACAAGTTGTCCATCATAATGCAAAAGATTATTGAATATGACTGGATTAGTTATTTTAGGGCTGATAAAATGCCAGGATTGAATAATACCAATAGTATTAAGCCCATATTGATAAACAGATATCAGTACACACACACACACACACACACACACACACATATATATATATATATATATATATATATAAAATAAGTAGTATTTGTTTTTATTTTTATTGCAATCTTTAGTATAATAGTATAGCCATTATTAATATATGTAATACATAATATAATCTTTATTTACATTGGGATTTTATTATAAGTTTATTTTTGTTTGGTCCTGGGCTTGTTTATATATGTGTGCGTGTTCCTTTTACTATGCTGTTTTATTTTAACTACATTTAGCTATTTAATGACCCATGTGATTTTAAGAATATGTATGATTGGCTGGTGTAAATATTTAAACACTGTGAAGATAATGAGATGTGTAATTGCACTGAGAAACAGTTTTGTAACTCAAACGCTTTGCCGTGTTTTATTATTTTACTCATTCAAATAGTGTTTGGCATTGAGCTCCTGTCGTTTTTTTCTCGGATATTCTTGTTGCTTTGTCTTCAAGAGCTTTTTGGACAGCAGGACTGGTTGGTTTTGTGTGCATTAGTGAGTTCAAGTGACCTCATTAGTTGAATCTTGTTTCACCCCCCCCCCCACATTTACTATAATTTCATACTCCATATTACAGTAAAACAAGTAATCATTTATATAATAACATTCAACAAATTGTCAGCAGCATCTCAGTCTCTGATCTTCCACAACTAATGAACTGTATAAAGCATTTCAGTACTAGGATTACTTAAATAGTGTATTTATTTCCTAACAAATGACTGGGGTAGTCTGAAGAGAATCCTTCCAACCATGATCTAGCTATAAGACAAACATGAAAATACCTAATCCGGTGTTAAAACATGTCAAACACATATAATACCTAACTAAAATCAGTAATACACACACACACACACACACACACACACACGCACACGCACGCATATAATATATATATATATATATATATATATATATGGGTCTACTTCATATGACCTAACTTTCATCTGATCGACATTCATTTCACCGAGTCCAAAACACCTAAAACCCATTTGATCAAAACTCATAACACAGACACATGAAATTACAAGCATTATGCCCTTTTCCCCACTGTAGGTGCTGCTGCAGTAGTGTTGTTGCCTCATAGTAAGACGCTGTCCGGTTCGATTCTCAGCTAGATCGTCTTCTGCGTGGAGACATGCGTGTGTGGGCGTACCTTCGTTGAAGGTTGTGCGTCAGGGCTGGTAACTCGGCACATAAAAATTAACTACCAATCATTAGCGGACCGGAGTTCTGCTGTGGCGACCCTAACCGGGAAAAGCCGAAAGACACAAACAAGTGTGATCCTGGAGTTAGAATATATAGTTAGGGATTGTTGTCTGCAAAGAGTTAGTCATATCAGTTATAAGTATCCATGTGTATCTTTGAAATGTATGAAGTATGTGGGGTGATATGCCCCCCACACTCCCCAATTGGTGACTTTGGGTGTTTTGGTCTTGGTGAAATGAATGTCGAGCAAATGAAACTGTCGATCTTGTGAAGTAGACCCATATATATATATATATATATATATATATATATATATATATATATATATATATATATATATATATATATACACACACACACACACACACACACACACACACACACACACACACACACACACACACATACTTAATGCTGAATGGATATGTGTTTATTTAAATAGAAAGCATTTCTGTTTTGTTTTTAGATCTGATAAAGGGTTTATTACCCAAAAGCGCTTATCTTTTATTATTCTGATTTTATATGTGTTTTGTACATTTGTATTTTGTATTATTAAACTGTATTTTCATCCTCAATGTGATGAGTACACAGAGTTCTTTTTGCTGTATCTGGAATACTACTGCGTCTTCTCTGGTAGCCAAACAAGCTTGTTTCTTGGATGTTTTTTATATATATATATATATATATATATATATATATATATACATATATATATATATATATATATATATATATATATATATATATATATACATAAATATATATATATATATTATATATATGCACACACACACACACACACACACACACACACACACGTATGTGTATGTATATATATATATATATATATGTATATATATATATATATATATATATATATATATATATATATATATATATGTATATTTATATATGCATAGCTAGAAAAAAGTCTTATCATAAATAGAAGACAGATAAGTCAAGAGAACATCTGTCTAGGAAATGCTTTGTTTGATTCCAATGTGTTTCAACAAATAATATGTGGCTGCTGAAGTCCACATGCACATGAAGGCAACATTAAGACCATATAAACCTCCTGATGGGTACACAAGTAGGACGGATAAAATCTTAAACTATGAGAATTTCTGTTACTACACCTCTTTGGACATTAGACTTTGCAAAAGCTAATATCGTCATGAGATCACTGATTTACTGCTGATGTTACTTTGTTGTCCGTGCGTATAATGTAAAACAGTTGTAATTTACATTGTTGTCTTGCATTAGTGATGCTTATGTTCCTCTCTTGTGCTCTTTATACTCATAATAATGTTCACAGTCTGACATCTGTTAGTGGTGCTTGTATCCCCGTCTGTTTGTTATATTCTTATACTTGCAGCAGGGTTTATATTCATAGGATTAATGTCATCATAGGTTGCAGGTGCAGGTTATTCGAGTGGAGCTTGACCTGAGGATATGCAGCAGTCCTATCAAGGTAAAAAGATTCAGATAAGCTAGAATATTCACTGTATAATACCTTAAACTTCCTGTAGTGGAGGTCCATGGAATATATGCAAATAAAGTTATAAGGAAAGCTCAGTAGGAACCTAGACTAAGTCCAAGCACAACAATATTCCAAAAACAGATGTCCAAAAGGCTGATGTTGAGTAAAAATAGTTTTAATAACAGTGATAAATGTACACAAAACAAACTGGTGAGCGTTTTTGTGGCTTACTCGCTTCTTCAGACCATAAAAAATGATAAAACACTTAAAACCTTATATACAGATAACCAACCACACAATTAAGAGATGTCAAGTCACATGGTGCAATTAATGATACAAACCTCTGCTCTTCAGAGCAGGTTTTAAAGACACAGCATTTTTCAGACCTGGGTATACAGTAACCCTCAAGTCAAGAATCCATCTTAACTCAGTGTATTCTGTTTCACTGGCTATATCACCTCCTCTTATATTAGTACCAACTTTATGCAGAACCAAAAACTTAAATTGATGGGTTTCATCAGTTTCCATCACATGTTTGGCTAACGCATTACTTTCCCAGTATAGAACCCTTTACATACAGTGCACTGTGCCCAATAAACTATGTTCTTATCTGTGCAGTCAGCATAAAAACTAAACTCAATCTTTGTCATAGTTCTAGGATGTGTAACAGAAGTAACCGTCCACACATGCCTACAGGCACTATACGATCTACATCCATATGTGCCTCTACTTTCAGAATGTACCCTGTCTATATAGTTCTGTCTACAGCACAGATGTTGCTTCAAGGTTTTATTGTTTTTAAATGAGAATCGTGGATGGGGTCCAACCACATTACCTACACTTGGGTCTGTCATAAGTATTGGCCAGTTCTTTTTCACCACATCACAAATGACATTAATGTTACTTGAATACGTTAAAGTTACCCTTTTTATATTGCCTTCAGGTAAACATTTCTCCGTAGCTCATTGATCCAGGGGGTAACAGAAATATGGTCTAATCTCATTCTCAGTGGCAGATCTAACCTCATTAATAGCCCTTTTCAATGACCCCTAGTTCTATACGTAAAGTATCCAGGGCTTCTTCCAGCTTAGAGTCATTAGTGTGCAGTCTCATTACTCTGAGCACTTGGTTTTTAACCACATTCCTCAGAATGTGCTTGGAGTCCATGCTAGTGTTATGTAGGATGTTGGTACTAGTGCAGATGCTGTATAGCTCATCCTTCTTAATAACAGTATCAAGAAAGTCTATATCCTCAGCAGAGTAATGCATAGTAAATGAAAGAAAGGTAGCTGTATTTTGTAAATAATCTACAAACGCCAGCCATAGATTGGTTGGTCCTTGCCAAACAAAAAAGACATCATGCAGAAATCATTTGTAAAATTTCACGTGAACTAAATCTAACATCTGTAAAAACTGACTGCTTTTCCCAATAAGCCAAGACAATATTAGCATAAGAGTTGGCACATGCCGTGCCCATTGCAACCCCCAGTTTTTGCAGAAAATATTGCGATTCAAAGATGAAAACATTCTCGAGTATTAGATCCAGTAGTGCACAGAATAGCTCTACCTTAGCGTTAGAAAAAACCTGTCAGACGTCAAAAAAGCCTTACACTATCTATTCCTACATAATTTGGAATGACCGTAAAAAGCGAATTAACATCTAATGTTACAAACAAAATGTCATTCAAATCATCCAAATTTATTGACCATTGATATAGGTCTTGTAGGAATTGCTTGGTATCCTTCAACACAGTTGTAATAGTGTCAAGAACCAATCTAAGTTGCTTTTCGACATATAGAGAGATGGGCTCAGTCAGCCACCCTCTCCCTGAAACTATAGGTCGGAGATTGAACATTTATCACTGTTACTAAAACTGTTTTTACTCAACTTCAGTCTTTTGGACATCCATTTTTGGAATATATGCAAATAACACTTAAGGACATAATAGTGGTTTAGCTACATTGCTTCTGAATGCCCGTGACTTTAAACTTTTAACGATCATGTGCAAAATTTTTGTTAACATTTCTTTTTGCTGTAATCATACTCTGATTATGTAAAGTGGGCTTTCTAATTCTAAAATAAATCATCTTTACTTAGTTATTTAGTATATCTATACCTATTAAGTATAGGAAACTTGTGTTTGCATTTATTGCAGGCTGAGCAGCTGTCCAGTCACTTCCTTATTCCATGTCATGTGACCTAGAATTCTGGTGATGTAATTGTTAAGATAAACAGGGCAGATGTTTTCTGTGCTGTATAGCAGATTCCAGCTCTTAAATGCAGCACAATCAATCACAATCTGATTCTGAATCCTAACAAAACCAAGCTACTACTTTTCTCCCCGAACCGTAGAATTCCTCCTCCTTCCTTCGACATCAGATCTAGCAATGACACCGTTATCTCCTCTGATGACCATACAAAGCTTCTAGGCGTAATAATAGACAACAACCTTAAATTTGATAAACATGTCAATCACACTATTAAGTCCATCAACAAAAAACTTGGCTCCCTGTACAGAGCCAAACCTTTCCTCACCCACCTAGCTAGGGTAGCTATTGCAAGATCACAACCTCCTCTCTACCCTTATGTATGCCTCCCCTGTACTCACCAAGGTATCGAAAACCAATCTCAACAAATTATCAGGATGTTACAATTATATAGCCAGATTCGCTACACGCATGGCTTTTAGGACCCACCATTGCCAGAACCTCAAAGTACTGGGATGGCTAGAGTATCCTACCCTTCTGCAGTTCAACCAGCTTATAGTAGCATATAAAATACTCCATCAACCTGATAACACCCCTGCCCTCAAAAATATTCTCACCCCTCATAGTGCCCCCAGGCCATTACGCTCAGCTGATAAACTAATGATACTGACCCCAAAAATCCAACAACTCTGCAGGCGATGCTATGTTGCCAACTCAACCGGTAAAATCGACTCCCTACTACCGTTACCAAGGAAACCTCACTACCCCTATTTAAAACAGAACTCAAAAATACCTCACATCTCATTGGCTGTGCTCTTGTTCTAAACCTGACTAACAACTTCACTAATACATGTCTTGCTACCCAACCTGCAGTTTAGCCAAGTATCTATGCCTCATAGCATTTGAATGTCTAAGTATTGTGAATTATGAGATCTGACTGTATTCTATGTTCACATTTTCTGATAGTCTCTGCCAATCAGATGTAAGTCTGTACATTGTGTATATTGATATCTGCCTGTATTCTTTGTCTATATTTTCTAAACATGTCTGCCTGAGTTTATCACTCAGTGATGTATGTACTGTCTCTTTTTTGGTGTGTGGAGCTTTTCTCCCCGGGCCTCCGCTGAAAATGGACATATATCCAGTTGGACTATCCCGGTCAACAAATGTAAAATAAAATAAAAATAAATAACTAAATACATAAAAATCAATAAATAAATAAATGCAGTTATATACAAGTAAAAGCAAACTAAATCAGAATAAGATTCTTTGTAAAGAGTAGAATGTTTACAGTACATTGTCTTAACTCATCTGTCTCTAACGTTGGTATAATTAAGTCTTCTATAAGTATTTCTATTTGTGCTCTTTCTTGTTTTCCACATACCACTGTTTTATACAACTTTTCATAAAATTTCCAAAATATCTGTAATACTTCCATCGGACCTAGGTTATTTTTCTTGTTATAGGCTTCCTAAGCTTGGCAACAAGCCTTTCCACTTTCAGAGACATCAGCCTTAATTTTAAGGTATGTGTTTCTAAAGTATAGCTAAATAATCCACTTATGCTATGCTGTGAAGGTTAAAAAAAGGCTGAAACATGTATGTTTCCAGCTAGTGGGGTTTGGTTTTATTGACCTGACTGTACCCATAAAGACTTTAAAAAGTCATGAGTATTTATAAGCCATGTAGCTAAAACACTGTTATGTCCTTAAGTGGTCATTTGCATATATCCCATGGGTCTCCACTACCAGAGGATTAAGGTATTACACAGTGAAGACATTAGTTTGGCATGGTCTTTATAGCAGTTTTTACTGAACAGTCTGTTTTGTCTGGGTGAATTTTTTACCTCTGATTTAGAGACTTAATTCTGGTACCTATTTCATTCATTGCATTTTCCTAAATGGCCTCAGTCACAACTGAAAAGGCTCTTCGGGCCAATTCACTTACCTGGTTAACAAAAGAAAAGAAATGAATAAATAAATCCCTGCTTCCAGTCCACTGTACTATGTTACAATGATCCACTGGCCCCACCCAGACTATCAAACAAATCCTCTTAGTACACAGACATAGTGAACACAACTGAAGTCTGAACACAACATAACATTTAAAACTTGTCTTCAAAGTTGTTATTTTTCTTTCGGCTTTTCCCGGTTAGGGGTCGGCACAGCGGAACTCCGGCTAATGATTGGCAGTAGATTTTTATGGAGCCAAGGTGCTAGCCCACTGCCCAACCTTCAACGAAGGCACGTCCATTCACGCATGTCTTTCGAACGCCACTCGACCGTGGGGAGGACATGCAGACTCCACACAGAAGGTGGTCCAGTCGAGAATCGAATGGGAGAACCTCTTGTTGTGAGGCAACAACGCTATCGCTGCACCAGAAGTGAAAACAGCTAGCTCTGTATGTAGCTCAGACTACATTTCTCTCCTTGTACAGATGAAAACAATCTGATTATTTAGCTCTGCAGACTACTACAGCAGCCTGGGATCCTGTGTTTGAGCCTTTCTACCTTTTGTGCCAGATGTACCATATGTGAACTTCCTGCCCTGGCGGCTACAGGAGTCTCTCAAACTAGATAACTAGGAACTCTCTTAAAAATCCAACTTTTTCCACATTGCCTGTGATCACTAGTGAAATGACTTTTATTATGTAGTTATGCTAATACAGAGCTTTCTATGCTTTTATTAATTTATCATTTATTAAAGTATAATAATGCTTAGAAAAACTATGCACTGCTCAAGATAAAAGAAAGAGTTTACATAATCAAATGTTGGCAGTACAAATAAGTAATACAAAGGAAATACAACAGATGAATTATTAAAAAGAAAACTTTTTAAACTAAAAACAGCTCTCTGTGTGGGATTTAGGAAAACTTGCATGAAGAGATGACTCTTAGTCGATACAAAAGGACTGGGACCAATGAGGGTATCAGCTCCTCATCCAAAGAACTGAGACGTCTAACTAGAACAAAGGCAACTGGAGTCTCTTTTAAATGGTTAGGGCTCAAGCTGGAAATGGCTTCAGCCTTCAAAAGAAGGATCTTAAAAGGAGACAATGCCATGACTAGCAGACAGAGCATGTCACGTAGCTCAGTAGAAATAACAACTGAAATGGCATCTCCCAGTAAGCACCTTTCCTGCAGAATTGTGCACACCTGCAACGACACCAGGTCACAAAATAAAACCCAAAGTACAAGGTTTTGCATTAGTTCTGATGAAAAGATACAAGCACATGTATCACTCTTGTAAGATGTGATGACAGAACTATATAGCCGATAGTAAATCATCTTGATGACAGCAGGGATGTGGTCTTTCAGTCTCAGTTTGTCATCAAATATCACACCCAGATTACACAGATGAGAAATATCCCCCCCCCCCACTTAAGTAATAAGAAAATAAGAAGAGAAATGTGTTGCCATACAAACAGTGGCACAAACTAGTATTAATTCAGACTTCCAGACTGACCTTGAGATGACTCTCGGTCCTCTAAAAAAGGACAGACTCCCAACAGTCGTCTAGAGGGGAAAACCAGGCCCAGATTCCTGAAGGAAGGAGAAATATAAATGGATAGTGTCAGCATAAGTTTGGTAAGAAATGGCTCTTAATTGAATGTCCTCCCTACAGCAGTTCGGCAACATTTATACTGTGAACAACAAATGCCAAGATTGAGCCCTGTAGCACCCCACACAGGGTCTATATTAGATCACGAATGCTTAAAAACGTGAACGGTGATTAATTGACCCTATGTAAGCGAAAGCTTACAATGTCGAACTGTCAGAACAGCGATTTTTTTCCCTTGGAAAAAAATCGCTGTTCCAACAAAAAAAAAAAGAAGAAGAAAACACTTTAAACATTGCATTAATTGGGGGGGTTTGCCCCCCAACACACACACACACACACACACACACACACACACACACACACACACACACACACACACACACACATACACACCCTACTTAAATATACCAACTCCGAAACTGCACTACAGTGCCGAAAACGGCAAAGTAACGAAGCAGCCAAGCGAATTCTTTCCCAGGGAAAGAATTCACTTAAAAGCCGCTTCGATATTTTGCCGTTTTAGTCTTTTAAGTTCGACCAAGACGCATTCAAAAGAATGCATCTTCAGTCTTCTGATAGGGAACCCCCACACACCAGAGGATGGATGCCACTGTAATTTTCTTATGACACCATCCACTGTAAGTGGCATGAAAGATAAGTAAAAAATTTGAGCACAGTGGCAGTAAAACTTCAGCAGGTTGTTAAGAGCTCAGTTAAGATTCTGTGTTCTATCATATCAAAAGCCACCATCAGATCAAACAGAACCAAGACTAAATACAGAGCTTGAGGTCAAGCTGTAAATAAGTCACTAATAACCCTCATGAGGTGTGTCTCTTTGCTACAGTTAGATCTAATATCAGACTAACTTGGATCAAAGAGGTTATGAAATATTAAATCTGAATATATCTGCACTTATTACACTTTCGTAATTACCTTACCTATTAAAGGGAAATAAAAAACAAGGCATTATTTCTCAAAAATGCAGGGATCTTGAATGGGGCTTACTTCAGAATTGGGGTAATCAAAGCCTCTTTTAATATAGATGGAGAAAAGCCTCTCTCAAGGAAGACTTAAGAATCAAAATAATAACTGGGCCTGGGGCCTGGTGAATCTAGACAAAATTTAACAGTCCTAGGGAACTTCCAGGATGGCTGCACACTGAGTAACAGCTTGACTCTAGCTCTCCCAGTGTGAAAACAGAAACTCAACAAAGAAGGCCAGTAGACTTTTGTGTTTATGGGTAAATTTCAGTAACTGGCTAGTAAGTGCACTGCCTTAATGGATATAGATCACATTAAAGGTGGGAAAAGTTTGGAAATTATTTATTGTGGTCTCATTTTTTATATCATAAAAACATGGCATTTTAACAGGGGTGTGTACACTTTTTCTAACCACTGTATGTGTATATATATTTGTTTTAACAAACAGAAATGTGTATGCACTGTTGTAAGTGTTTAAATATGTATATATTAACAGGCAGAGCACTTAGAAAAAAAACTGAGATTTTCAGCTATACCAGAGAAGCTGGAAGGAACAGACTACATTCATTTTATGAAAGCACAAATAAGCAACTGGAGTGGTATTCCACAGCAGGAGTTGTTAGCTGAAATAGCACATTGTGTGCATACTCCAAACCTGGCTATAAGAAAGCAACCTAGACCTTTAACAGTAAAGACATAATCCTATGAGCAGAAGGAGTTGATTCTGACAAAACTGAGGCAGAAGGACAAAATACTAAATGCGGGAGACAGCAGAATGTTTCTAGAGAATGATTACCCATTGTACACCAGGCAGAAGAGGAGTAAATTTATTCCATTATTCAGGGAATGTCAAGACACAGCTCTCTTCAAGTAATTCTTGCCTGGAGGGACAAAATCATTTTTTGATGAAGTACATGATAAGAATTAAATACAAAAGTTTGTCCAATAAAAATGAGCTGTGAAACAAAAGGAGATTCTGCTTCTTGTTCTTCTGGTAATAAAGACCACAGAGAGACTGTACCTGTGAAACCTTTTCCACTGTTTCACTGGAAAATGTTGCATATTTTGGAAATGAAAGAGAGACAGGATTTAGGAGATGGAGATGAACAGTAATAAAACCAGTAACATAATATGGGATTACAAAGCAATAATTATATTGCCAGCATGTATGTAACTTTATCTTATAATTATAGCCTGTTTAATGTTAACAGTAATCTACCCTCGGCGAGCACAATAGCAGCCTACTGCAGTCCATTGCCTCCCTTCCAGTTTTTCTTTTTTACTGTATACTCCCCTGCCCACTTCTGCTAACATTAGGAAACATCTGAAAGAAATAAGACTTTACTGTACTAAAACTCAGTTTGCCATCCCCATTTCGCCACTAGGTGACAGCATATACCCACTACAGAGAGACGTATGCTTTAACCTTTTGCCTTGTCCCCACTGTTACACTTTATTTTATATATATATATTTGCACTGCCCTCAATTACAGAACTGTTGGAATACCCACTGCATTCTTCAGGTTTCCCTCAAAACTGCTACATTTACTTACTCTCTAGCTGTAGCACCATCCCAGCTTCAGAGTCTCAGTAACTGATTGTTTTTCTGTGGACTATCACTCCTTCTTGGCGCCGCTCCTCTGCTCAACACGGCTTTCGCCAGCTACCTATCCAACCGGCAACAAGCTGTCCAATGGAAAGAATCAACCTCTCCTTTTCTACCTACACCCACTGGCGTTCCCCAAGGATCAGTACTAGGCCCTCTCCTCTTTAACATATTCATCAACAACTTCCACCTCTCCATCTCAGAAGCCTCTGTTATCAAGTACGCAGATGACTCCACCATCATCTGCTCTGCCTCCTGCCCCTCTGAACTGCTACTAAAAACCCAACTAGCATTCTCCAAAACAGAATCCTGGATGCAATCCAATCACCTAGCCCTAAACGATAGCAAAACAAAACTAATGATTTTTACCCCTACTAGAAACTCCACTCGTGACAGAAACCTGTTCTCCATTATAAACTAAAATAACACCCTTCTAGAAATAGTTCCCAGTACCAAACTGCAAGGCATCATCACTGATGAAAACCTAAAGTTTGACTCCCACATTTACTCAGCAATTAAGAAAACCCATCAAAAAATTGGTCTCTTCTACAGACACAACCATTACCTCAGCACCTCCACCTGACAAACACTTACATCTACCTTCCTCCTCCCCTCTCTCATGTACAGTGCTCCCCTATTCACCAACCTCCAACTAGGCCTGCATTCCAAACTCGAAACCTGCTACCACAAAATTTGCAACCAACTCAAAAACTCATCTCATCACTGTCACTCTTTACACCCCCTCAAATGGCTGAAATCCCCAACTACCTCAGATATCTGCAACTTACCACTGCCCACAACCTCATCTTTAAACCAGCAGACTGTCCCTCTCTCACTACATCCCTAATACCCTACATACCCTGCCACTCACTAAGATCCGAGAACCAAAATCTCCTACAAGTGCACAAACCCCCTCATCCCCCTGGCCAACTACTACTATCCTGCACTATAGCTACACTGTGGAACTCTCTCCCCTCTCCTCTATGCGACATGTCTAACCACAACAACTTCAAAACCCACCTGCTCTCATACCTGTCCTCCAAATGGGAATGCCCTTCCCATGCTCCTACCTAAGCACCCCCCCAAAATCTTGAATCCTATACCATCTCACAATGATATCTGTTATCCTACTGAACTATATCCAATTTCTCTATTACTATGTCTTACTCACTAGTATACTCATGTTACAGAAAAGCGTCCTTCTTTCAAATGCTTTCTAAAACTGAATTTTCAAAGAAAGCAATTAACCTCTGCACTAACTGTGCTGTGAATGCTTAAAATGTTTTGATATAATACTCAAAGATGTATTACTACCTAATATGTAATATCTTTGCCAGGATTGTTTAAATATACAAATATTGATTGCCTATCTATTATGTAACTTCTATATCTTTTGCAATGAATGTTACACATGAAAGCTTATGGCTTACTATGATGTTTTTATACTGAATACTTCTCCAAATATGTAACCTCTCTTGTTATTAATGTAACTTTTTGTGGAGCTTTTCTCCCTGGACCTCTACTGAAAATGGGTTGCTATGAGCCAGTGGACTCTCCTGGTCAACAAATGCAAATAAATAAATAAATAAAGTGTGAAATATGACAGAACAAGAACATCTGGAACATTGGACTTTTTCATAATTTGTTGGACTTGTGGTGGATTTTAAAGTATATACCCTACTTCATGTCATTAATGTTCAGAAAAATGCTTTGGTGAGGGGAAGAGAGGGAAGAAAGTTAAATGTAAGTAAAGAAAACATTTTTTCTTAACAGATTTTTGTAATGTATGGTTTTCTTTGCATGCTATAAAGTAAAGTTTTCTCAGTTATTTTTAAGTGTAATGGGGACTGTAAATAGGTGCTGCTGTTCTTTTTTCCTTTATTTCTCCTTTCTCTCTCTCTCTTCTAGTTCAGTTTTAAGAAATGTAGGCACTGCAATGTAAAAAGGCCTGGTTAAAAGAACATGACAAAAGAAAAATGAATGTGCTTTTTTCTCACTCTTGTATGGGGGAAAGCAAGTAAATGAAAAAGAATATTAAATATTATAAGGCTTTTTTCTAAAAAATGAATGTATGCTTTGTAGCAAATATGTATCTGACTCTCATGTCTCCATGAAAACGATCTGAGAAAGATAAATCAATTACAGTGTGGTGAAGTATTATTGGCAGGGGGGAAAAAAGAAAAGAGAAACTGGCTAGGAAATAATGTTCTGTGAAAGCTTTCAGGTGTTTTCCCAACTGGGATAGCTATAATGATAACAAAAATACAGCACCTAGTAGAAGCACAAGCTGCACCATATGTCTTAGCATGGATAACCTTTCTTTTAGGTTAACTCAAGTCTGTCCGTGTGGCTGTCAGTTTGGAACATGTGTTCCTATTAGGAGGGTAAAACTTCAATTTGTTGAAGATGTACATAATTTTGTGTGTTAAATTAATAGGTTTTAGGGGGTATCATTTTTTGAGGGCAATAAAACAAAACGTTTTGTAAGATGTGACATAGGCTCAAATGGATTTGTCAAGAAACAACTATATAAAAGATCAACCTGCCAGATAGTGTATACATATTACACAAAAGCTGGAACTAGACATTTAAGAAAAAAGTGTTATACATAAAAGGTGGGAACAATAACTTTTTAATACAATGATGCTTTCTGTAATGTCTTTAAATGTCAATGGTCTCACTTATAAATACAAAAAAGAAAGAATAGTGAACTATATTAAAAAATGTACCGTGCAAATAGCTATGTTACAGGAGACACACCTGGAAAAAACTGAACATGTGAATTTGATAAAGAAAGGTTTTCAGGATGGCTATTCAGCAGAATATCTGGGACAAATGAAAAGATGAGTACTTATATTAATTACAAGTGGAGCTGCTCCAATACTAATATAAGATGATAAAAAGATAATAATGGCAGATTTGTAGTGCTAAGGGGCTACTGAGAAGGGAGGAGGATTACAATGGCATGTATATATATTCCACCTAAAATTCCTATAATGGAGCTTAAAAAATTCTGGGAGAAATAATCATTTTTCAGTAAGGAATATTACTTATAGATGGGTACTAAACTTTGATTTGCAATAGTGAATATCTGTCTATGGGGCCCAGAAGGGAAAGTATAACAAAGTAGGGTAGAGTTTTGAATAAATTATGAAAATATTTGGCATGGAAGATGTGAATTCAGTAACAGAAGTTTGGAGTGAATTTGCATATTATTCCCCAAGATATAAAAACCGGGCCAAGCTAGACAGAATTTACATTTCACAGAAACATGTGCATTTAATTAAAGGTCTTGATACACACCCAATAACTATTTCAGATCATGCACCAATAACAGCTAAAATAAAAACACAGGGTAATGAAATAAAAATGAGACACTGGCTCTTTCCCTTTTATCTTTTGAAAAGAGAGGAATTTAAGGAATGGGTATTAGAGATTATTCAGGAGCTATTTGAGAAGATAGCAATTACTTCTGAAAATATAGTTAGGGAGTGGGATAAAATTAAGGTGGAGTTTAAAATAGGGTGGAAATAAAAGAAAGGAAGCTATGGTTAAGAAGTAACAAGAATTATTTAGAGGTCCTGACAAATTTTAAAGTATTGCAGAATAGGGTGAATGTCACAGAACAAGAAGATCAACTGCAGAATGTTAAGCGGAAAATAAGTGATTACCTTGATAATATACACAAGGTTAGAAAAACTGCTGTTTAGTAACTGTTTTTTTTTTTAAAACAAGTTTATTGTTTTAACATATAAGAGAAATATCATAACAATTTTATACAAATAATTAAAAATAGGTATTATTATAATATTCAACAAAACAACTAAAGTATTTACAAAGACATCCACTACAATCAGATCAATTAATTAAACTAAAATACTGTGCTATTGAAATTAGAATTTTTTTAACAAATTTTGTAAATTATCCCATACAATAAAATGTGATGTTTTTCTAGTTGTTCTCATTCTAATTGTGCTTATTTCCATATGACACATTATATTCATAACATTTTTAAATTCATTGAACGAAGGAGGTGTATCTGAAATCCAATTTCTAGTTATTATTTTCCTAGCCACTGCTAGGATAGACCATAACAAGGGAAGCTTAATCTTTTAACACATTGAGGTACAGGTGTGTTGAATAATATAAGAGACTTAGAAATAATGAAATTATCTGTAAAAAGAGCCTGCAAAATTCATTAATTGACTTCCAGTATTCTTTCAACTTCATACAGTCATAAAACATATGAGCCCAGTCAGCATTAATTTCTACATTACATCTCTTACATAGATTATCTTTATTATTAATTTTATCCATCATCAAAGGTGTATAAAAAGATCTATGTAAAAATTTCCATGTATAAAGTCTCCAGACAATGGAAGATGTAGTTCTATAAGCAGATTCCAATATATATTGTTTATCTTGTTGAGTTGGTGGGTCCCCATTAATAGAGGTGAAATAATTCCAGTATGAATCTACATTGTAAAAAGTTTCTTGTCTGATAATTTTATGTATATATGAAAGTTTACCTTTATCAGAAACTTTATGCTGTAAATTTATTATCAAGTAATCAATCAGTTTTGGAATAGATTCTTTAACTGTTATAGACATTAGATCTATTCTATCAATGAGATGTTGTCTAAAGATCTGAACCTCTAACCAGCAAGTTTCTCTTAGATCAAATTCTTGTTTTAAGAAATCTAGATTTTTAACTTTATTATCAGATATCAGCTGATACCAGTACTTTAGATTATTATCTATAGCTAAATGAGCTCCTTCAGAAGTATATGACATAAGCATACCCTGAGTATAAATTATAGGGAATACAATAAAATTCCATTCCCTATACTTAGGGTGCATGAATATAAAGTTACGATAACTAATAATAATATTTAATGGGTAACAGACCATATGTTTAGGTGTAATAGGTGAAGTACAAAATTCCTTTAGCAACCACAACATGGAGTTATTTATAATCATATTTTTATGTGTTAAGGAGATTTTCATGAAGTGCATACTAATTAGCTCCCAATAATCTTTCCATTTTGCGACATATGACCGATCTATTAATAAAGTAATAACTTTTATAATAGAAGAGATAATATATAAATTAAAGTCTGGAAAAGAAATACCCCTTGAGACCAGCTATTAGTATGTTTCTTTAATGCAATCCTAGGTCTATTAGGTGCCCATAAGAAATTTAACATTAGTGTATTCAGTTTCTTGATAGTTATTTTTGTAGGTGAAAGTATTATTGATTGTATTAAGTATAAAATCTTGGGGAATATTATCATTTTAATAATTGTGAGTCTCTCCTCCATAGTAAAAAACATATTATTCCAGGTATTAAAAAGATTTTGTATATTAAGAAAACAGGTATTATAGTTATTATATATAATAGATTTAATATCTTTAGATAGTATTATACCTAAATAAGTTATCTGACCTGAGTTGGGTACATATTTAGTAAAATCACTAATGAGAGTATTTTTTCGTGTATATATAGGTAGTATTTTAGTTTTTCTTCATTGAATATTAAACCAGAAATACTTTTAAAATTCATCATTTTATCAAATAAAGACTGCATAGAAGAATTAGATCCTGCTGATGTAATTAGAACATCATCTGCAAAAAGTTGAATTTTTGATGTTGTATTTTCTTCTATTTCAAAACCCTCTATGTCAGTACTGTTTCTAATCAAATTAGCCCAAGGCTCCATTACTAAAGTGAATAATAGTGGAGAAAGTGGACATCCTTGCTTTGTACCTTTAAGAATGGGTATTTTTGTGAAACATATGTTCCTACCTTAATATAAGCCAGCGTTCCTTTGTATAAATGCTCAATTAAATTTACAAATGCATCAGAGAAATTTGTGCACTTCAGTAAGGTAAACAGATAGTCCCAACTTACTGAATCAAATGCTGAACCTATATCAAGACTAATAAGTGTTAAATCTTTCTTTTTCCTATTTGCAAAATCAATTAATGTTAAAGTTCTTCTTATATTATCAAAAGTATTTCTATTTACAATGAAGCCCGTCTGATCTATGTCTATAATGCCGGGATAATTGTCTTCAATCTATCAGCAAAAATACTCATAAACATTTTATAATCAACATTAAGTAATGAGATGGGTCGATATGAAGAACATCTAGTTGGATCTTTATTAGGTTTTAAAATTGGTGAAATAAATGTATATTGCCAAGATGGGGGTTATTAACCCAGTTTGGGCCAGAATAAAAACCTTATGTATTAATGAATATGTAGTTTTAGAAAGGATTTTATATATCTCTGGTATAATACCATCATTACCGGTGCTTTGTTTGATTTAAGCTTATTTATTTGTGTAATAACTTCTGTATATGAAATACTCTTGTCCAATAGTTTAATCTGTTGTTTATTAAGCTTTTTATTCATGTTTGTGGTTATAAACTCCTTTATTTTATCTTTAGGTTCCATGTTAATGTTGTTATGGTTAATCTTGTGAAAGTGATTTCTAAATTCATCCAGTATTTCTGGTATACTAGAAACATTCTTCTTTTTCCTTAGAGAAAAGATTTCTTTGATATGGTTTTGTTTATTCAATCTTTTGTTTTATTTTTAAGTCTATGTAAGTATTTGGTGCTTATTGAATAAGACAAAAACTTGTATTCTCTAAAGTTATTTTAACTTTATGAGTTAAAATTTCTTTGTATTTCTCATTTAGTTTGTTTATTTCTTCAATAACTTTCTTGTCCATAATATTTTCTTTATTATTATGTTTATAAGAGTCTAGTTTACTTTGAATATCTAACAATCCCTTATCCCAAGATTTCCTTTTGTTATTATACCATCTGATACTTTGTCCATATAGATATGATTTTAAGGCATCCCAAACATAGACAATGGAGACTTCAGGAGTATTATTTATGTCTAGAAAATGTTGTACTTCTGAAAGTATATATTCTTTATAGTCTTTTAGCTGAGTTAAGTATGCTGGTATCCTTTTGATCTGAACATTATGAGTATTTTTTATCATGAATTCAAAAACAATTGAGTTATGATCAGATATAGGACATGAAATGATTTTGGAATTAATTAAATCTGTTACCATCTGGTTAGAAATAAAGACCCTATCTATTTTTGAATAAGTTTTGTATCTGTTAGAAAAAAAGGTGTATGGTAATGATTTTGACTCTATCTGATTATTAATATCATTCAAATGATAAGAATTAGCAAAATCATTTAAATGTTTTGCATTAGATGTAATTCTTCTTTTCTTTATAGTGGTAGTATCGCTTTCATGTAGTATACAATTAAAATCACCAGCTAAAATAATATCCCCTATAGAGAATGATATGATCTTATCAATATGATGTTTCACTGTATTAATACCAATTCCAGGTATCCAGTATACATTAATTAAAGTGTAAGTCTTCCCATTAATTTGTATTGTAACCATACAAAACATTCCTTTGTCATCCTGATAAGACTTAATGGTTTTAGGAATGGGCATACTTTTATTCCATAAAATAGCCACTCCTCTTTTTCTGAGTGTGCTCTGAACTAACCAATACTGCATACTTATTAGTGGCTAGTTTATCAATATCTTTTTCAAGAGATGGGTTTCTTGCAGGAAGACTAGATTGGCCTTGTGTAGATTAATGTATCTTATTAGGCTTGCCCTTTTACATGGATTATTCAATCCATTAATGTTTAAAGAAATTCCTTTTAAAGATGTCATTTGGCATTTTTAAAACTCAAGAATCTTATGATCGAAATAACAAATAACAAGATAAATAATGTTACATCTCCTCTTTTAGGTGTACCTTTAAATATAGCTGTATTTATTAAATCTCTTATGGGATTTTGTATAGGATTCAATTTTGTTTGTAGTGACAATGAGTGTACAAAATATATTGTGGATGTCAAAACTATATACATATAACAATGAACAAGTGAAAATAATGTAAGGATTAAACCTTGCATCCCGCCTGGAGTTGAAAACTCCAACTTAGAGCAGTATTTACTACTCAAGTTAACCCCTTACCCTAAGCAGCAGTACCTCAGCTACCACCTTATCAATTTAATACTAGTTATATTTAACTGAGGTTAACAGTTTTCAATTCAATTATCTATCAAGACAAAACTACACATTTGGTAAAACAGCATCATATAAACTAAAATAAACTTTTTTTTTTTTTTTTTAAACTGTTCATACTATTATATAGATCTATGTAATATATAACACTTGAATTCTAATAGCATTCAAATAATCTTAATGTTAGAAATCAAGAGGAGAGAAAATTATGTTCTAACATTCATTTAAATCAAAAACTTTGGCTAATATGATTCAGACATTACATGCATTAAGATGCATCTATTTTCTGTCATGTGAATTCTATCAACAGCTTCCAAAAATCTTGAATTGTTTGTATATGAGCATTTACTTAAACTCATTATTGTCAATAGAGTAAAATATTGTATTCATAAAAATTATTATAAATCATATTGCATAGTTATGCAGATTCTCAGAAACACCTGCGTTATTACCTAAAAAAAAAAAAAAAAAAAAGCCATCACACACATAAACACAGACACACACATACATATACACACACACATATACACACACACACACACACACACACACACACACACACATACATATACACATACACATATATACATAGATACACACACACACACACACACACACACACACACACACACATATATATGTATATATATATATCTGATCTCACTAAGTTGTGTGTTAGTAGAGCACTATCCTACTTGCTGTCCCTAGAATAAATCTGTCTGCTTTATACAAAATAATGCACAGCAAACACATATTAGTAACCAGATTTTACAATCATGCTAACCTACTGCTTTAAAATATATCACATGACATTTCTTCCAGAATAGAGTTATAAGATTATTTATGCTTGCCAATCAGATTAATTAAATGAGTTATAGTAAAGTATATGTTTGGGACACAAGTTTTTAACACAGATTATTATGCTACTGTTAAGTAGATTTTCAAAAACATTTAAATAAATGTTTCATTTTCTATGCCTTCTAAAATAAGATATTTACTTGCTACAAGAAACTACATCATCTAAACTCATCATAACTGACATATTTTATGAATAGAGTATTTTTCCTGAATCTGTGGTGTGTCAGTGTGATAACCTTGTCAATGTTTATACTAACTGCTTTCAGTTTCTCTGTGAAAATTCTGTGAGTGAAGCTTCTGAGGAAACTCATGGACACTATGCATGAGACAGCCCACATCCCAGATTGTCTCCCTTAACATTTTGGCGGAAAACTTATTAAAACTTGTGGCAAACATTCATTTTGTCAATAGAGTAAAATATTGTATTCATAGAAATTATTATAAATCATATTGGATAGTTATGCAGATTCTCAGAAAAAGCCATCACTCTCACACACACACACATACATACACACACACACACACACACACACACACACACACACACACACACACACACACACACATATATATATATATCTGATCTCACTGAGTTGTGTGTTAGTAGAGCACTATCCTACTTGCTGTCCCTAGAATAAATCTGTCTGCTTTATACAAAATAATGCACAGCAAACACATATTGGTAACCAGATTTTACAATCATGCTAACCTACTGCTTTAAAATATATCACATGACATTTCTTCCAGAATAGAGTTATAAGATTATTTATGTTTGTCAATCAGATGAATTAAATGAGTTATAGTAAAGTATATGTTTGGAACACAAATTTTAACACAGATTATTATGCTGCTGTTAAGTAGATTTTCAAAAACATTTAAATAAATGTTTCATTTTTATGCCTTCTAAAATAAGACATTTACTTACTACAAGAAACTACATCATTTAAACTCATTATAACTGACATATTTTATGAACAGAGTATTTTTCCTGAATCTGTGGTGTGTCAGTGTGATAACCTTGTCAATGTTTATACTAACTGCTTTCAGTTTCTCTGTGAGAATTCTGTGATTTGAAGATTCTGAGGTAACTCAAGGACATTGTGCATAAGACAGCCCACATCCCAGATTGTCTCTCTTAACATTTTGGTGGGAAACTTATTAAAACTAGTGACAAACATTCATTTAGCAGTGTAAATGCATCTAAACATGACAGAACCTCCACAATGTATTCCACAGATCATCACAGCCTCTATGCAAGTGAAATTAAACTCAAAATTACCAACAAGCAATAAAACTCAGCATTCTTCTCCCAACTCAATTTTCATACAAATCCTATTATTCACTGTGCCCACACAGTCTAAAGCATTTCTATATATTAATAAAGAAAAGAAAAGAGAGTAGAAAATAAAAGGGAGTGAGGCAGAAATAAAAAAATGTAAGAGAAAGCTGTAAGAAGTATATACAATGGAATGTTACTTACTGTTTATATTAATAGAGTTAAAAATAAAACATATTATTTACTCTTATTTAGTTCTGATTATTATTAGTTAAAGCATGACAGATTATTTACAAACAAGCATAAGCAGTATAATCAAGAAAGTATAATTAGAAATAGCATTTGAAGAACTTATAAACTTTTACAAGAAATAAATATGTTATTATTCTATTAATGATATTTTCATTACTGTTCTCTCCTGCCCTCCCCACCCTTTACCCACTACATAATCTAAATAGAATGTCATTGTTTAAACAAAGAAAATAATAAAGAAGAAGCAAAAAAAGGTAAAGATAAAAAATGTATCAAATTACTAACCTTACTTTTTCAGAAAGAAAAACAAATCGAGTCACAGCCTGCCATTAAATCCTCAGGCATTTTGACTGGTTATGAAACAAAACATTTCTTTGCACATAGAGAATAACTTTGATTAAATCTTTTCCAAAATATTTGTGGCTTTCTGGAAATGCAGGAACTATATTCAAAAAGATTAATAATGAACTAAAATGATGAGAGAGAAAAAACATATAACAAATCATTTGTTTTTAGTCTCTTCTTCTTCTCTGAAGTCTTCCAGGAAGCTTCAGTTGCCAATCTCTTTAATGAAGAACTAGCCCATTCCATTTCTTCTATTTTATCCAAAATCCTTTTTCTTTGACAAACAGTAAAGCAGAGTCTAAATCATCAAGACCTTAGGACCATCAAGAAGGAAGATTTTAAGCTTGGCAGGAAACAGAAGGTATGTTTTAAACTGTGCTTTTTAAGCTCCCTTATTAGTGGCAGAAAAACTTTTCTTTTAGCAATTACCATGGAAGAATAGTCATTGTCAAAGCACAGTTGTCTCATTAAACTTAACAGGAGCTTTAGCCCAAGCAGATTTAAGAACCATCTCTTTATCAAAAGATGATAGAAATCTAACTATAACTGATCTAGGATAGTTTTGTTAGAGTTAGTATTAGCTATAGATCTATGTGCTCTTTCGATACCAAAAGAGAATGCTTCTGGTAAATCTAAAGTTTTAGGGAGCCATGTTGTTAAAAAAGAAGTAATATTGTTACCTTCAATATTTTCTGGCAGTCCAAAAATCCTAATGTTATTGCCTAGATCTATTTTCCAGGTCATCCAGCTTTGTTTGTAAATGTGTATTTTGTTTCAGCAGAAACTCAGTGTTGATTTCCTGTTCTTGTATTTTATTTTCCATGTCATTCACAGCTTCTTCTATGCCTGTCATCTGGATCTTCTGTTGTTGCAGGTCCATATGTAACAAGTCTATTTGTTTTGTAGTTTTTCTATGAAAGTGTCTATTTTAGTATCCATTTTATCCATCTTAGCAGTAAGTTGCTGGACTATAATTATCAGAGACTGAAGTTCTTTCTTGATGCTGGAGTCTTGAGAATTTGTCTTACTGGAACTCATTTCAGACTGATAAACTGACAGGAAAATTTCCAAAGTAATTTCTGACAGGAATATTATTAAGATTTCCTTTCTTTTTTAGATATAGTTCAAGAACTATATAAAACAAACATATTTAGAAAGAAAATTACTTCAAGAATTAATTTTTTAAGTAATTAATTCCTGTCAATGTAATGAAATTGGTGGAGCTGAAGAAATCTGCTGCTATCCTGTGTTCATCCTTGGCCACGCCCCCCTAGTAACTGTTTTTTGATAATAACACTCAAGCACAAATTTTTTTAGCACAGCGACACAGGCAACAGAAAGTAGAAAGAGCTGTTGCCAAGATTAGGGAGCCGAAAACAAGGAAGGTAACAAGAGATCCTGCAGAGGTATTATAACTATGTCAGACATTCTATGAGAGTCTGTATAAAGCAGAGACATTTGAAAATCAAGTAAAGAAACAAACGCAAATGTTTATGGAAGAGTTAAATATGCCAATGTTAGAGGTAGATGAGGCTCAATTACTAACGGTTAAGCTAGGAGGAGATGAAATAAAGATTGTGATGTACAACCAGTCTACAGAAAAGTCCCCAGGAATAGATGGTATTCCTGTGAAAGTTTGGAGGGGAAAAACCGATAAAGATCTGGAAGGTTTTAACAGTATTTTAAGAGGAGGAGAAGTACCGACATCCTGGAAGAAAGCAGTGATAGCTGTAATACCCAGAGAGGGTAAAGATCCATCAGATCCAGCTTCATACAAGCCCTTTTCAATACTAAACCATGATTATAAAGTGTTCATGTCTATAATGTCTAAAAGAATGGCAAAAGTAATGCCAAAATTGATAGATATGGATTAATGTGATTTTGTGGAGGGGAAGCAAACATTTGACAACATTAACAGAACATTGATTACCTAGAAGGAAGCAGAATGTAAGAAAATACCATTGTTGTTGGTGGGTCTTGATGCGGAGAAAGCATTTGACAGAGTAAGCTGTGACTTTATGAGCAGGGCAATGGAAGTATTGGCATTTCCTGAAAAAATTATAAGGTTGATTAGGAGGATATAGGAGGGATCAGAGGCAAATATTAAAGTAGGTGGGTTCCTCTCTGATAATTTCTGCTTCAGCAGATGAACCAGGCAGAGGTGTCCTCTTTCCCCTTTGATATTTGCATTATATTTATAACCATTATCAAGGAAAATAAGGGACTCAGAAATTCAAAGATATAATTAGTGTGGTAGTCTAGAAAAGATGGCTCTATTTGCAGATGACATTATTTTATATATGACAAAACCAGAAAGGGACATTACAGTGTTGTGGAAATTTGTAAGACATTTTCATATCTTCTCTGGATACAAAATTAATGAAGCTAAAACAAAGGCAATAGTGGTAAATTATGTACCCACACATGAATTGGAACAACAATATCCATATTTATGGGGAAATGATAAAATGAAGTATTTAGGAGTATGGATTAGAAATTACTCTGCTGTGGCAGCTAAGGATATGTGGGAACAGACTAAACAGAAAATAATACAAAAACTGAGAAAATGGAGGCTTTGTTATATGGCTATGGATACTAAGATACAAGCAATTAAAATGTTTTTAGTCTCTTTAGTCTTATACACAGGTCAACCATATTTTACCAATGAGAGGAGAAGCTGTGGATAGCAATTAAAAAAGACTTGAAGGATTTTATCTGGGAAGGGAAGACAGCAAGGGTCAAGTGGGATAAGCTGATTCTACCAATAGAACAAGGTGGACTAGGTTACCCAATTTGAGTGGGTATTTTAGAGCAACACAGTTAAGTCTCTTATACATAGCACAGGCAGAAAACTATAATTCAGAGTGGAAAGGAATGATGATTATACAAGGGGGAAGCTCAAGAAATAAGGAGAGACTAGGATTCTGGATACAGACTCTTAAGGAGAACAACAAAAATCATACAGAATATTATATTCATAAAAGAGCAGGGAATATTCTAAGAACTAAACCAACACGAGAATGGAGAAAAGAGAGTCTGCTGATAGGGATGACTGTGGTTAGGGATACACATAATAAGCAAGATGGGGTGGAGTTTATTGGAGAAACTGGCAAAGGAACCAAGGTATTGGGAGCAAATAACTAGAAAGGGAAAGGTCATAGAATGGGAAGAGGCCAAGAATGTATTTGGAGTGCAGGTTAGAGACTGCCTTGCTTATCAAGGATTGATATCAGAGTATAGGCAAAGAGAAAGAAATAGAGGGGTCCTAAATGAAAGACCAGCACTGGTAGAGTTTTTAATGTAGAAGAGAAGCTGCTGTTAAAAAAAGAGTAATTAGTACAGCATGTAAAATACTGCATGATAATTATAAGAACCAAATCAGAGGAGCTTAAAAAGGATTGGGAAGAGAGTTTGAATAAGCAATTCACAAAGAGATAATGGTGTATATATATATATATATATATATATATATATATATATATATATATATATATATATCCCAAATATGCAACAAAGTCTAGAAGATTTAGGATCTTTGCCTGTAAGTGTTTACATAGGTATTTTATACCCCAAGTAGACTCCAAAGAATTTTTCCTCATGTGGATATCAAATGTTGGAGGTGTGATGGGCAAGAAAAAGGTGGTTGGTAACAAATTTTTTGGGAGTGTAGTGTGCTGGCCGACTTTAGAGAATTCCTGTGAACCGCCCTGTCAGAGATGCTGGGTGAGCGGATTAGATTGACTGGGGAGATGATTTTTTTCAGCTGTGATACAGAATCGGAATTGCCTAGGCATAGTAAAGCCTTGCTGAGTCTAATTATTGTGGCTCCCAAAAAAAGGCAATTACTAGAAAATGGAAATTAAAGTCTAGACCAATTTTATTAGAAGTAGTTAATATAGTAACAGAGATAAAAACAACTGGAATTAGGATCTTAAGAAAAGGGAAGGAGCAAAGTACATAGTATAAAACAGGAACTGTGGGAACAATATATGCAGAGAAGGAACAAGGTTTAAGAGTCAGGATTTGAATGAGACATAAAATGCTTAACTGACAATGACTGGATAGATTATAAGTGATGTATAATGTTTACAACTACAGTTGTTTCAATGGTGCCTGTGATGTATAACGTTTGCAAGTAAAGTGGTGTCAATGTTTGTTTTTCATTTTTATAAATGTAAGATTGCCTATGCCATACGTGATAATTTAATAAAGATGCATATTGAAAAAAAGAAAGAAAAAAAAGTTGGCTGCATTTGCAGATGAAATTATTTTATACATGACAAAACCAAAAAGAGACATCATGTTGTGGAACATTTTGAGACAGTATCAGATCTTTTCAGGGTACAAAATTAATGAAGATGGAACAAAGGCAGTAGTGCTAGATTATGGACCCACAAATGAACTGGTTCAGCAATACTCATATTTATGGAGACATGATAAAATGAAGTATTTAGCAGTGTAGATTAGAATGATTCTGCTGTGGCAGCTGAGGATATGTGGGAAGAGACTAAACAAAAGATAAAACAAAAACTGAGAAAATGGAAGCTTTGTTATATGGATATGGATAGTAAGATACAAGCATTTAAAATATTTTTAGTCCATTAGTCTTATAAACAGGTCAGGCATATTATCAAACAGAGGAGATGTTGTGGATAGCAGTTAATAAAGAGCTAAAGGAATTTATCTGGGAGGGAAAAATGGCAAGAGTCAAATGGGATAAGCCGATTCTTGTAGCAGAACAGGGCCGAATGGGATTACCTGATGTGTAGGGGTATTTCAGGGCTACACAGTTAAGGCTCCTATATATATCGCACAAGCAGAAAACTATAATTCAAAGTGGAAAGGGATGATGATGAAACAGGGGTGAAAGCTCAAGAAACAAGAAGAGACTGGGATTTTTAATGCAGGCCTTTAAGGAGAATAACAATAATCATACAGAATATTATATCCATGAAGGATGAACACAGGATAGCAGCAGATTTCTTCAGCTCCACCAACTTAACTGCACTGACAGGAAATAATTACTTTAAAAATCAACTAATGAAATAATTTTCTTTCTAAATACGTTTGGAATATCAGTTTCTTGAATAATATCTAAAAAAGAAAGAAAATTTCAATAATTTTCCTGTCAGAAATCATCTTGGAAATTTCTTTCATCACCTAAGTTCAAAATGAGTTCCAGTAAGGCAAACAGTCAGGATTCCAGCATCAAGAAAGAGCTTCAGTCTCTGATATCTACTATTCAGCAACTAACAACCAAAATGGACAAACTGGATACTAAAATTTATAACTTCATAGAAAAAACTACAAAACAAATGGATTTGTTACATCAAGACTTGCAACAACAGAAGGCTCAGATTACAGGCATAGAAGAGACTGTTAATGATATGGAGAACAGAATCCAGGAAGAAGAAATTAACATTGAGTTTTTGCTGCAGCAGAACATACACCTACAATCCAAACTTGATGACCTGGAAAACAGATCTAGACACAATAATATTAGGATTTTTGGACTGCCAGAAAATATAGAAGGTAACAACATTACTTCCTTTTTAAATACTTGGCTTCCCAAAACTTTAGACTTGTCAGAAGCATTTTCTTTTGGTATTGAAAGAGCCCATAGGTCCTTATCTAATTTTAACTCTAACAAAAAGTATCCTAGATCAGTTATAGTAAGATTTTTATCATCTTATGACAAGGAGATGGTATTAAAATCTGCATGGGCTAAAGCACCTATTAAAATTAATGAGGCAACTGTGCGTTTTGACAATGACTATTCTTCCTTGGTAATAACTAAAAGAAAAGTTTTTTTGCCATTAATAAGAGAGCTTAAGAAAGCACAGTTCAAAACTTACCTTTTATTTCCTGCCAAACTAAAAATCTTTTTACCTGATGGCCCTAGAATTTTTGAAGACTTGGACTCTGCTTTGCTGTATATTAAAAAAAATAAGATATTAGATAAAATAGAAGATATGGAATGGGCAAGTCCTTCGTTAAAGAGGATGGCAACAGGAACTTCTTGGAAGACTTCAGAGAAGCAAAAAAGGCTAAAAAACAAATGACATGTTCTATATATTTTTTTTCTTTTTTTCTTTCCTTCTTTCTTAATCTCTTCAAATACAGTTACTGCATCTCCAGAAAGCCACAAATATTTTAAAGATTTATTCAAAGTTATTTTTTTCTGTGTGCAAAGAACTGTTTTTGTTTCATAAATAGTCAAACTCTCTGAGGAACAAATAACATGCTATCAACCAACTTGTTTCTCTTTGTGATAAAGAGACCTAAGGTTAGTAATTTGATACATTTTCTTTCTCTTCTTGTTTTAAATAATGTCATTCTTTATAAACTATGCATTTAGTGAGGGGTGGGGGGGGCAAGGAGAGAAGTATGATGAAAAATATGGAAAAAGTGAAATAATAACTTATTAGTTCTTTAAAAAAATATATGCTGTTTAAACACTGTTGCTAAATATTATATCATGACTTTATTGCTTATACATGATTACAAATAATATGTCATGATATAATTGCAAATAATTAGAACTAAAATAGTTGTAAGTAATATGTTTCATGTTTAACTTTATTAATACAAACAGCAAGTAATATTTCTTTGTAGATACTCTTTGTAGCTTCCATTTTTTCTTTTTTCTCTCTCTCTCTTTCTTTTTTTCTCTACTCTCTTCCTTTTCTTTTTTTTTTCTCTCTCTCTCTTTCTCTCTTATAAGTACAGCTATATGCTTCTGATAATACTGATATATGTATATAATAAGATTTGTATGAGAAAATGAAATGGGGCATATAAAAATAAGTTGTATAATATGTTAAATAACTGTAGGCTTGGTTTCACTGTCATAGAGACTGTAATGACTTGTAAAATACTTTGCGAAGGTTTTGCACTGTTTAGTTCCATTTGTATTACTAAATAAATGTCAGTCACTTGTATTTACTAAAATTCCCGCCAGAATGTTAAGGGAGACAATTTGGGATGTGGGTTACCTCGTGAATAGTGTCCTCGAGTTGTTTTAAAAGCTTCAACACTCAGAATACACGCAGAGAAGCTGAATGCAGTCATTTTGAACTTTGACCCCTGATTTCACACTGACACATCGCAGATTCAAGAAGAACACTATACCAGGAAGTAGAACTGCCGCAAATGTGACTTTGTGATGAAAAACGAACTTTATGACATCTAAATGTGAGTTATTCTTTATAACAACTTACTTATGTAAGATGTAATTTATAAAATATGAAAGTTATAATGATTTTAAATGATTCAGTATGCCATAGTAAGCAAGTGAGATATTTTAGAAGGCATAGAAGGTAAAACATATATACACATGTTTTTGAAAGCTTACATGACTGCAACATATTAATGTATATAAATACTTATGATTTAAACATATATAATGTTATAAATCATTTGACTTATCTAATTGACAAGCACAAGTATCATTATGATTATATCTTAGAAGAAACTGTCATGTGACATATTTTAAAGCAGCAGTTCAGATATATAAAATACAGATGGCTTTCTTCACAATGATTTATGTATAACTAGGAATTTACATTGCTGTGCAGTATGATTTGTAAACATATGTATGAGTATAAATATTTTATTTACTGGCAATAATAAGTATGAGAAGAAAGCTTTGGTGCAAGTAAATTAAAGTTTTTAAAACTGTCAACTGCATTTCTATGGCAGAAAGTAGGAATACCCTAATATATGTAATGTCTGAACCATAATAGCCTAAGTTATTGAATCCAAATGAACATAAGAACTTATTTTTACAAACTTTTAATAAACTAATATATAGATATGCCCCCTTTTTTTTTTTCTTTCTCTCTCTCTCTTCCTTTCTCTCTCTCTCTCTTCTCGGTTCCCATTATCAAGTTTATTACAATGCTATTTTGATTATGAGTGTATTTTACAAAATAGATGTACATAGTAATATGAGCTGTTTCTAAATGTTCTTATTTGTTTATATGAAGCTGATTTATAAATTGTTTAGCTTTGTCTTACTAGATAATCTAATTAAATGAGGTTAACTTTAGTTAATAATAGTATTGAATTGATATGGTGGCAGCTGAGGTACTGCTGCTTAGGATAGGGGGATAACTTGAGTGGTATGTGCTACTCAAAGTTGGAGTTCTTAACTCCAGGCTGGGTGCAATGTTTAATCCTAATATTATTTTCACCTGTTTATTGTTGTTTGTATATAGTTCTGACATCCACAACACATTTTATAAACTTATTGTCACTACAAATAAAAGTGAAGCTTATACAAAATCCCATAAGATTTTCAATAAATACAGCTATAATTAATGGTACACCTAAAGGAGGAGGTATAATATCATTTATTTTGTTAATTGTTATTTTGATTATATGTTTTATATGTTTATAAAAGTTAAATGATTTCTCTAAAAGGAATTTATTTAAACATTAATGGACTGAATAACCCATGTAAAAGAGCAAGTTTAATGAGATACATTAATTTGCATAGGGCCAACTTAGTATTCCTTCAAGAAACACATCTCCTGAAAAAGGATATTGATAAATTAGCCACTAATAAATATACAGTCTTGGTTAGTTCAGAACACACTCAGAAAAAAAGAGGAGTGGCTATTTTATGGAATAAAAGTATGCCCATACCTAAAACTATTAAGACTTATAAAGATGATAAAGGAATGTTTTGTATGGTTACAATACAGATTAATGGAAAGACATATACATTAATCAATGTATATTGGATACCAGGAATTGGCATTAATACAGTGAAACACCATCTCAATAAGATCATATCATTTTCTATAGGAGATATTATTTTAGCAGGTGACTTTAATTGTATCCTACATGAAAAAGATACTACTACTATAGGAAAAAGGAAAATTACATCTAATGCAAAACATTTAAAGGATTTTGTTAATTTATATCATTTGAATGATATTAATAATCAGATAGATTCAAAATCATTACCATACACTTTTTTCTAACAGATATAAAACTTATTCAAAAATAGATAGAGTCTTTATTTCTAACCAGATGGTTCAGACTTAATTAATTCTAAAATCATTTTGTGTCCTATATCAGACCATAATTCAATTCTCTTTGAGTTTATGATAAAAAGTACTTACAATGTTCAGATCAAAAGGATACCAGCATACTTAACTCAACTAAAAGACTATAAAGATTATATACTTTCAGAAGTGCAACATTTTTTAGACTTAAACAATACACCTGAAGTCTCCATTGTTTATGTTTGGGATGCTTTAAAATCATATTTATATGGACAAAGTATCAGATGGTATAATAATAAAAGGAAATCTTGGGACAAGGAATTACTAGATATTCAAAGCAAATTAAACTCATACAAACATAATAATAAAGAAAATATTATGGACAAAAAAGTCATTGAAGAAATAAATAAATTAAATGAGAAATACAAAGAAATTTTAACTCATAAAGTTAAAATAACATTAGAGAAATATAAGTTTTTGTCTTACTCAATAAGTCCCAAATACTTACATAGACTTAAAAATAAAACAAAAAGGTTGAATAAACAAAATCATATCAAAGAAATTTTCTCTCCAAGGAAAAAGAAGAATGTTTCTAGTTTACCAGAAATATTAGATGAATTTAGAAATCACTTTCACAAAATTAATCATAATAACATTAATATGGAGCCTAAAGATAAAATAAAGAAATTTATAACTACAAACATGAACAAAAAACTTAATAAACAACAGACTAAACTAATGGATAAAAATATTTCATATACAGTGGTTATTACACAAATAAACAAGCTTAAATCAAACAAAGCACCAGGTAATGATGGTATTATACCAGAGATCTATAAAATTCTTCTCAAAAGTACTCACTCATTAATACATAAGGTTTTCATTTTGGCCCAAAATGAGTTAACAACTCCCCCATCTTGGCAATACACGTTTATTTCACCAATTTTAAAACCCAATAAAGACCCAACCAGATGCACTTCATATAGACCTATTTCATTACTTAATGTTGACTATAAAATGTTTATGAGTATTTTTGCTGATAGATTAAAGACAATCATCCCAGGCATTATAGATATAGACCAGACATGCTTTATTGTAAATAGAAATACTTTTGATAATATAAGGAGAATTTTAACGTTAATTGATTTTGCAAATAGGAAAAAGAAAGATTTAACACTTATTAGTCTCGATATAAGTTCAGCATTTGATTCAGTAAGTTGGGACTACTTGTTTATCTTACTGAAGTGCACAAACTTCTCAGATGCATTTGTAAATCTAATTGAACATCTATATAAAGGAGCATTGGCTTACATTAAGATAGGAACATATGTCTCACAAAAAAATACCCATTTTAAAGGTACAAAACAAGGGTGTCCACTCTCTCCACTATTATTTACTTTAATAATGGAGCCTTGGGCTAATTTGATCAGAAACAGTACTGATATAGAAGGATTTGATATAGATGAAAATACAATATCTAAAATTCAACTTTTGCAGATGATGTTCTAATTACATCAGCTGGATCTAACTCTTCTATGCAGTCCTTATTTGATAAAATGATGGATTTTAAAAATATCTCTGGTTTAATATTCAATGAAGAAAAACTAAAATATTACCAATATACACATGAAAAAATGTCCTCATTAATGATTTTAACAAATATATACCCAACTCAGGTCAGATAACTTACTTAGGTATAATATTAACTAAAGATATCAAATCTATTATACATAATAATTATAGTACCTGTCTTCTTAATATACAAAATCTTTTCAATAGCTGGAACAATATGTTTTTACCATGGAAGAGAGACTCACAATTATTAAAATGATAGTATTCCCTAAGATATTATACTTAATACAATCAATAATACTCCCACCTACAAAAATAATTATTAAGAAATTGAATTCATTAATGTTAAATTTCTTATGGGCACCTAATAGACCTAGGATTGCATTAAAGAAACATACTAATAGCTGGTCTCAAGGGGCATTTCATTTCCAGACTTTAATTTATATACTATCTCTTCTATTATAAAAGTTATTACTTTGTTAATAGATCAGTCATATGTTGCAAGATGGAAAGATTACTGGGAACTAATTAGCATTCACTTCATGAAAATCTCTTTAATACATAAAAATATTATTGTAAATAACCCCATGTTATGGTTACTAAAAGAATTTTGTACTTCATCCATTACACCAAAATATGTAGTTAGTTACCCATTAAACATTATTATCAGTTATCGTAATTTTATATTCATGCATCCTAAGTATAAGGAATGGAATTTTATTCTATTCCTATAATGTATACACAAGGTATGCTTTTGTCAGCCACCTCTGAAAGAACTCTTTTAGTCACAGAGAATGATCTAAAGTATTGGTATCAGTTGCTGTCTGATAATAAAGTAAAAAAATTTAGACTTCTTAAAGCAAGAATTTGATTTGAGAGAAACATGTTGGTTAGAAATTCAGACTTTTAGACAACATCTTATTAATAAAATTGATTTAATGTCTTTAACAGTTAAAGAATCTGTTCCAATACTGATTGATTACTTGATATTAAATTTACAACATAGAGTTTCTGATAAAGGTAAGCTTTCATACATACATAAAATTATCAGAGAAGAAACTCATTACAGTTCAGATACCTATTGGAATTATTTCATTTCCATTAATGGTGAATCACCAAAACAACAAGATAAACAATATATATTGGAATCTGCTTATAAAACTACTTCTTCCATTAATTGGAGACTTTTTACTTGGGAATTTTTACATAGATCCTTCTATACACCTTTAATGATGAATAAAATAAATAATAAAGACAACTTATGTAAAAGATGTAATGTAGAAATAAATGCTGATTGGGCACATATGTTTTATGACTGTATAAAATTGAAGGAGTATTGGAAGTTAATCAATTATTTTTTGCAGGCCCTTTTCACAGATAATTTCATTGTTTCTAAATCACTTATATTTTTTAACACACCTGTTCCTAAAAGTGTTAAAAAAGTTAAACTTCCATTATTATGGTCTATTCTAGCAGTGGCTAGAAAAATAATAACCAGAAACTGGATTTCAGATACCCCTCCTTCATTTAATGAATTTAAAAATGTTATGACTGAAGTGTGTCATATGGAACTGATGACAATAAAATCAAAAACTACTAGAAAAACATCTTATTATATTATATGGGATACTTTACAAAACCTGTAAAAAAAAATCTTAGTCTCAATAGCATGACATTATAGTTTAATCAATTGATTTGATTTGTAGTGGATGTCTTTGTAAATACTTTGGTTATTTTATTGAATGTTATAACTATTTCTATTTTAATTGCTTGTATAAAATTGTTATGATATTTATTTTGTATGTTAAAAACAATAAACTTGTTTAAAAAAAAAAGAATATTATATCTATAAAGTAGTAGAAAGTATCCTAAGAACTAAACCAAGGCAGGAATGGAGAAAGGAGATTCTGACAATAGGGATGACTGCAATTAAAGATATAGACAATAGGCAAGAGGGGGTGGAATTTATTGGAGAAACCTGGGAAAAGAACAAAGCTATTGGGAGAAAATAACTAGAGAGGGAAGGATGATAGAATGGGAAGACGCCAAGAATTTATTTGGACTGCAGGCTAGAGATTGCCTTCCCTATCAAGGACTGATATCAGAGTAAAGGCAAAGAGAAAGAAATAGGAGGGTCCTAAATGAAAGACCAGTACCGGTAGAGTTTTTAGCAGAATCTAGAACAGAAGCTGCCATTGAAAAAGGAATAATTAGTAGAGCATATAAAATATTGCATGATAATTATAAGAATGAATCAGAGGAGGTTAAAAAGGATTGGGAAGAGAGACTGGATAAGCAATTCACAAAGAAACAATGGAAAGGAATATGTATATCTCCCAAATATGCGACAAAATCTAGAAGATTTAGGATTTTTGCTTGGAAATGTTTAAATAGATATTTTTATACCGCAAGTGTAGACTTCAGAGAATTTTTCCTCAGGTAGACAGCAAATGTTGGAGGTATCATGGGGAAGAAAGAGGTAACTGGGAACATATTTTCTGGGAGTGAATTGAGGTGGCGGACTTTAAGGATTCCCTGCAGGATGCACTGTCAGAGATGCTAGGTGGGCATATTGGTGTGATGAGGGAAATGATGTTTCTGAGCTATGATACAGAATCACATTTTCCTAGACATCTTAAGGCCTTGCTGTGTCTAATTATGGTGGCTGTCAAAAAAGCAGTTACTAGAAAATCAAAATCAAAATCTAAACCAGCTATACTAGAAGTAGTGAACATAGTAGCAGAGATAAAACAACTATAACTGAAATCTTTAGAAAAGTAGAGGCAAATTACATGGGAAAAATGAGAATTGTGGGACAATACATACAGGGGAGGAATTTGGTTTAAAAGAAGGCAGAACTTAAAGGAGCTTTGTAATGTTTGACTGAAAATGATTGGGTAGCTTATAAGTGATGTATAATGTTTGCATCTGGGAGTGTGTCAGTATGATTTCTGATGTAAAATGCTTGCAATTAGGATTGTGTCAGTGTGGTTTGTTTTCATTTATATAAATGTATGATTGCCTATGTAGTAAGTGATGGTTTAATAAAGATGTTTCTTGTTTAAAAAAAGGCAGGAATTTAATACTGTATGTAAGTTGCTTAGGTTATATGATATATAGCAATATATGTGAAGTATAAAGTTTGTAAATGTGAACTTGTTAATACAGTTTGATACTTTTACATAGATGTAAATTTGTCTATGTCACAAGTGATAATCCAATAAAGATATTTACAAAAAAATGAACAGACCTAGTTAGAGCAGATTTCAGCTCAAAGTGGGTAGAGTGCAATGATAACATCACATGCGTAACCTTAGTGCAGTCAAAACAGGTAGACCTAGCCCAACAAAGGTCAGGGATCTCAGCACCAAATGCATTGCAAAGTGCAAGGATGCATTATGGGAGAAGAACTGATCTTGACATTATCTACAAAGAAACATGCGACTTCTTTACATTCATTTGAAGAGCTAAACCAAGTTGTAGAGTCTGCACTCCATTTGAAAGAGGGCAGATGAATAACTGGATGCAGCAGAAATCTCACAGAAAAGGTAGCATACCATCTTTCATGAGCAGCATAGCTCTCAACTGTCCCAATTTTTGTAGAATGTCCAAATTTTTGCCTTATATTTTTGATCTGTTCCACATAAAATATGAGGTTTTCTGCCAAATCACCAAGTGTTTAAGTCTCTAAATAATGACATACATTAAAGTTTCAGACTTTGCATCCTTCAGAAAATGTATGCTAACACAGATCATGTTATTCTAGCAACTTTCTAAGCTTATAAGAGCAAGATTTAAAATCTGTCCCTATTTTCAGGCCTTTGTCCCCCCAATTATTTTAGGATTCGTCCAGATTTCCTGTACTATCAGCTTGAGAGGTATGATGAGCAGCTATATTATGCTTGTATTCAAGTAGGCACATGCTACACCTATGCAGACTGGAACTAGGGAATTCAGAGTGCCAGTCCCAGCACTGTTATAGACAAGGATAGGCAAAACCGATCATTGTCACTGATCCAACTGAGGATCTGGTTGAATAAGGGCAGCAGGAGACAATCACTGATGTTCCATAAATCCACACAACTGACCGCCTCCATGGCATTATTATATATTATTTAGATTTAAAGCATGGGAAAACATATGAACCTGAATTTCACATGCCACATCTAATTGCCAGTGCAGCTTTGTGCAGAACAAAATCACGCTACTCATCAGTACAGATACGTTTGTGGGAACAGCTCTCAACTCTATCACAAGTTAACTCACCAGTACTACATATAATGTATCACACTGTAAGGGGAGTGTAATTCCCTACTTCTTGTGTTGGTGCAAAATGTGTTTGTCATATTTATATTCTGCTGTCCATATTTGCACAATCTATCATTTTACTTTAACTTAGAATATGTGCTTTTAAAGTCTATTGAGGTAAGTGTTGGGCTACATTTAACAGGGTTTGTACATGGTAATGATTACTTAACTCCACAATCACCAGTTAATCACTTTTACTTTTATTGTGTACCATATAAAAGAGCCTGCATTGTCAAAATTCTATTTTGTCTAAGAGTTTTGTTTGATATGTTTTTATATTGAGTATGTTTTCAATGTTACTGCATGCTGGTTTTATTACTTTAATGTTTCAAATCTGCAGTGTTTTGTCACTAAGATAATGGATATGTGTCTACTTTTGATCTGGTTTTATTGCAGCACAATGTTGTAAATCGGGTGCTAGGATGTATGTTTCTACTTGTGAGATGTTGTTCTTTAGCTATGATTGTGTAATCACAGAGTTAATATATACAAAACGTTATAAGGGGTTTCTTCATCCATGTTTGTGCAAACATGGAGTTAATATGTAAGGTGATATGCGTGGCTTACCCTGAAAGCACACTTGTTTTTATTAACTGTGAATTTGTTGTTTGTGGCCTAAAATATTTGGTTTCAACTGCAGTGGCTTTTTTAATTGCAGTATTTATTAAATTACATAAATCAGTTCTTAACTTCTCATGAAAAAACTACCTCTGCCATCCAAAACCAATGGTTTCCAATTTACTAAACAGTAAAACCTGATGGTACTCAGTAACTAAACATAAAAACACAAAGCTCAGTCCTAAAGCCAAATTACTATAATTCATTATGACTGACTCCTTTCTGTTGTTCTTAATTTCTGCCACTCATACTGCCAACAAAATGTTTTTGTTTATAAATGGCACTATGCTACTGCACATTCAGCCAGCAAATGTAGGTATATGGTCCAGAAGCAGTCTGATGACTCAGTAATTAGGATATCTACCTTAAATCTTCAGTGATGGGAGTTGAGTGTAGATTTCCAGTCACTGTCTGTCTGGAGAATCCATGTTCTCCCCCTGTTTGTGAAGGATTTCACTGATTATTGCAGCTTCCTTCCCCAAATACATGTTGCTTAATTAACTGCTAATCTAAACTACTGCTAAACAACCCCTGTTGTTGTGGTCCATGTTATGGCTGAAAAGGGTCTGGAATAACAACTTCACTTACCCAGTTAAAAAATAATTTCAAATTTAAATCAGCTCTAAGCTGTTAAATATCTTATCCTGATATATAGCACCTGTGATATGATGTAACTGATGCTGCACAAAGAGGTGTGTTATGCTACCTCATTAAATATCTTTAACCAGGAACACACGGTTCTGGAAAGTGGAATCTGAAAGAGGCCTGGGGTGTCATTTTCTTTATACTATAAGAACAGATTTTAGCAAATAAAAGATAGGTTAGGGGAAGGTAGATTTCTGCTAAGATCTAGAGATGCATGCATACCCTAATAACTATATTTATGATATCCAGGCTGGGTCAGCCTGTGTCTTCCACAGTGCTGGAACACATAACAAATGCATTTCCTGCTATGCCTGCTGTATTCATCCCTATGGATCATGCATGTATTTTCACAAGTATCTGTAAACTGTATGGACAGTTTATAGTAGCCAATCAACTAGTAGGTCTGTGTAAGATGGAATAAAACCAAAACAAATGCAGAAGACTTCCAAGAAGGCTACACATTGAGGAACAGCTTGTTTCTAGCTTTCCCAATGTGAAAACAGAAACTCAGCAGTGAAGGCCTGTAGACTTGTGTTTATGGGTAAATTTCAGTAACTGGCTAGTAAGAGCACTGTCTGAATGCCAGGAATAAAGAATTACAGAAGACCTGGAAAAAATCAGATACAAATCAGATACAAAAAGTGAGGAAGAAACACTGACTGGCGAAAGCTCTGCAGTTGTTCAGCAAAAAGGAATGCAACCTTCAGACATGACATCCAGTAACCTACAAGAAGATATAAGACAACTGCATACAGACCTGACTAAAATAAACAAAAGACTGATGGAGTATATTAATACAAACAATAAAAGGCTGGAAAAAATGGAAGAAGCTTTAAACAGATATTCAGATGAGAGGATAAAGTTACAAAAATCATAGGTCGAAAAGAAGAAAAGGTTGGCTGAATCTGAGACTGCTCAGGAAGAGATGTTTCACAAATTAATTGAATTAGAGGATAGAGCATGTAGGGAAACCTTAGATTTTCAGGTATACCAGAGAAGCTGGAAGGAACATACTGCATTAATTTTATGAAAGCACAAATAAGCAGCTGGACTGGTATTCCACAGCAGGATCTGTTAGCTGAAAGGGCACATCGTGTGTATGCTCCAAACCTGGCTATAAGAAAGCAACCTAGACCTTTAATAGTAAAGATGTAATCCCACCAGCAGAAGGAGTTAATTCTGATGAAACTGTAGCAAAAGGATAAAATACTAAAAGTGGGATACAGCAGAATGTTTGTGGCAAAGGATTATTCATTGTACACCAGATAGAAGAGGAGCAAATATATCCACTATTCAGGGAATGTCGAGATGCAGGTGTGAGATTCAAACTCCTGTACCCAGCTGTCTTATTATTTTTTGATGAAGTACATGCTAAGGAGAAATACAAAAGTTTGTCCAACAAAAAGTAAGCTGTGAAACAGAAAGAAATCCTGCTTCTTGTTCTTCTGGTAATAAAGACCACAGAGGGACTGTACCTGTGAAACCTTTTCAAATTTTTCAACTGAAATTTTTGGAGAGAAGGAAGGGAGCATGAGAATAGACTAGAAGAACTGAGAGTACATTGGAAATGAAGCAGAGACAGGATTTTGGAGATGAACAATAATAAAAGCAGTAACTTAATGTGGAATTACAATACAATAATTATATTTGTGAAATAGGACAGAACAAGAAAATCTGGAAATATTGGACTTTTTCAGAATTTGTTAGACTTGTGGGGGACTCTAAAGAATATGCCCCACTTCACTTCACTAATGTTTGGAAAAGTGCTTTGGGGAGGGGAGCAAGTTAACTGTAAATAAAGTTTTTTTCTTAAATGGTACTAATTTTGTGGCATGTGGTTTTCTTTACATGCTATAAAGTAACATTTTTTCAGTTATTTTTAAGTGTTACAGAGATTGTAAACAGGTGCTGATGTTCTTTTTTTTCTTTTCTTTCTCCCTTCTTCTCTCTTTCTTCTTGTTCAGTTATAAAAAATGTAGGCACTGCAATGTAAAAAAAAAGCCTGCTTAAAAAAGCATGATAAAAGAAAAAATAATGTGCTTTTTTCTCATTCCTGCATGGGGGAATGACTGTATTAAAGACCTTAGATTGATTTAGTAATACATTTTGAGAGAGAGCAAGTAAATGAAAAAGAACATTGAATATTATGAGGCTTTTTTCTAGCAAATACATGTATGCTCAGTAACAATTCTGCAGCTGGTCTTTGTGTTTCCATGGAAATAATCTGATAAAGAGAAACTGGCTGCCTGGTTTTCATGTGTCCATGGAGACAATCTGATAAAGAAAAACTGGATACAGCCTGGTGGAGAGTGATTGGCTAAGGGAAAAAAGAAAAGGGAAATTGGCTGGGAGATAATGTTCTTTGAAAGCGTTCAGGGGTTTTCCCTAGTAGGATAATGTTTTCTAAAAGCATTCAGGGGCTTTCCCAATGTTTTTAATGTTTTCTGAAAGCATTCAGGGGTTGCCCAGCTGGGAGAGCTATAAAGATACAACAAAACCAATCAGCATGTAGTAGAAGCAGAAGCTGTACCATGTGTCTTAGCATAGATAACCTTTCTTTTAGGTTAACTCAAGTCTCTGACTGTGGCTGTCAGTTTGGGACTTTTGTTCCTATTAGGAGGGCAAGACTTCAATATTTGATGATGTACATAGTTTTGTGTGTTAGTATTAAGTTAACAGGTTTTAGGGAGGTATTGAGGGTGTGCCTTTTTTTTTGAGGGCTTTCAATAAAACAAAAAGTTTTATAAGATGTGATATAGGCTGATACAGATATGACAAGAAATAATTGTATAAAAGTTCAACCTGCCAAATAATGTATGCATGTAACACAAAAGCTGGAACTAGACATTTAACAAAAAAGATTTTTACATAAAAAATGGGAATAATAACTTTTTAATACAATGATGCTTTCTGTAATATCTTTAAATGGGTCTAGTTCACTTGACCTAAAACACATTTGCCTGACTCCCAGTTGACTGAAACCCAAATTACCTACATTTCAAATGACTGACAACTCATATGACTGACTCTCACTTCACCGACAGCTTACAATGCTGAATTTCAACATACTAAATCTTAAACCATAGACATGCACGCTTAGAACACCAATAACTAACTCTTTCCAGAACTTAAAAACTACTTACTTACCCTCTTAACAGAAACTGGACAATGTACAACCAAACTAGGTGGGGGGGCTATGCCCCCCACACCCCCCTAATTATATATATTAACTCCAGGGTCGTACTACAGTGGGGAAAAGGGTATATACCTTTAACTTCCCTTACAGTACTCTACACACTGCCACTACTACCGGGAATGCACAAAACATTCGCAAAATTACTTCAGATACTTCCCATAAAAATGTAAAGACACAAATCCACATTTAGAAATACTACAGCACTACTTTCTACATGACTATTGGTATTCTGACAGTCAGCACTGTAAGTTACAGTAATTCTTTTTATTACAAGCAAGTCACAGGTGAAGGGAAACCCAAAACAAGTCTATATCTTAAAAGTCGGTGAAATGGAAGTCAGTCAAATGAGTTTTAGGTCAAGTGAAGTAGACCCCTTTAAATATAAATAGCCTCAAAGATAAATACGAAAAAGAAAAAGTATAAGAGTGCAAATAGCTATGTTACAGGATACACACTTAGAAAGAACTAACTGTGTGAATTTGATAAAGATTTTCAAGATGGTTATTCAGTTAAATACTTGGGGCAAAGGAAAATAGGAGTACTTACCTTAATTGCAAGAGGAGCTCCAATAGTGATAGAAGAGGATAAAAAAAATAATAATGGAAATTTGTAGTCCTAAGGGGCTATTGGCAAGGGAGTAAATTATACTGGCATGTATTTACATTCCACCTGAAACTACTATAATGGAGCTGAAGAAAATTCAGAGAGAAATAATCAGTTTTCAGCAAGGAATATTACTTATAGGTGGGGACTGGAATTTGATTTGCAGCAGTGAAGGTGTGTTTGGAGGGGCAGAAGGGAAATATAACAAAGCAGGGTAGATTTTTTTGAAGAAATTTATGAAAATGTTTGGCATGGAAGATGTGAATTCAATAATAGGATTTTGGAGTGAATTTACATATTATTCCCCAAGATATAAAAACCTGGGCTAGACTAGACAGAATTTACACTTCACAGGAATGTGCATTTAATTGAAGGTCTTGATACATACCCAATAACTATTTTAGATCATACGCTAATAGTAGCTAAAAATGAAAACAAGGCATAATGAAATAAAAATGAGACATTGCCGTTTTCCCACATTTCTGTTGAAAAGAGAGGAATTTAAGGAGTGGGTAGTGGAGATTATTTAGGACCTGTTGAGAGGATAGAAATTTATTTTGAAAATATAGCTAGGGAGTGGGATAAAATTAAGTAGAGTTTAGAAATAGGGTGGAAGTAAAAGAAAAGGAGCTATGGTTAAGAAGTAACAACAATTATACAGAGGGACTGACAAATGTTAAAGTATTGCAGAACAGGGGAATCTCACAGAACAAGAAGAGGATCAACTGCAGAATGCTAGGCAGAAAATAAGGGATTACCTCCATAATATGCACTGGTATAGAAAGACTGCTGTTAAGCAACTATTTTTTGATAATAACACTAGAACATAAAAACTTTTAGTACAATGACTCAGGCAACATAAAGTAGAAAGGGCTGTCGCCAAATTTAGGGAGCTTGTAACAACGAAGATAACAAAAGATCCTTTAGAGGTATTAAAAATATTTTGGAAATTCTGTGAGAGTCTCTATAAAGCAGAGAAATATGAAAATCAAGAAAAGATACAAATGGAAATATTTATGGAGGAATTAAATATGCTAAGGTTAGAGGTAAATGAGGCTAAATTACTAATGGTTAGTATAGGAACAGATGAGATAAAAAATTGTGATGTACAACCAATCCACAGGAAAGTCCCAAGGAACAGATGGCATTCCTGTGGAAGTTTGGAAGATAGGAGGGAAAAATTGATAAAGATCTAGAAGGTTTTGTTTAACAGTATTTTAATAGGAGGAGAAGTACCATCATCCTGGAAGAAAGCAGTGGTAGCTGTAACACCTAAAGAGAGTAAAGATCCATCAGATCCAGCTTCATACAGGCCCATTTCAATACTAAACCACGATTATAAAGTCTTTGTCTATAATGACAAAGGTGATGCCAAAATTGATAGATATGGATCAATGTGGTTTTGTGGAGGGAGGCAAACATCTGACAGCATTAACAGAACACTGATTCATAGGTTCATAGGTTAGTACTAAGCTAACTGCCCTTGCGAGCCATTTTAAGCCTAGCCAATTATCCCTTGTGAGACTCAAACCCTGCACCTTGTGTTTGTAAGGCAAACACCTTAACCATTGGGCCACCCTCCCAACTGATGATCTAGGGGGAATCAGAATGTAAGAAAATACCATTGTTGTTGTTGGGTCTTGATGCAGAGAAAGCATTTGACAGAGTAAGCTGGGACTTTATGAGCAGGGCAATGGAAGCATTTGCATTTCCTGAATATTTTAAGTTTGATTAGGAGGATATATGAGGGATTGGAGGCAAAAATGAAAGTGGGTGGGGTCCTCTCTGATCATTTCTGCTTGAGCACAGGAACCAGACAGGGGTTCCTCTTTCCACTTTTGTTGTTTTCATTACATTTAGAACCAACGAAAACAAGGGACTCGGAAATTCAAAGATACAACTGGTAGTCAAGAAAAGCTGACTTTATTTGCATATGATATTATTTTATACCTGATAAAACCAGAATGAGGCATTACAGTGTTGTGGAACATTTTGAGACAGTTTCAGATATCTTCGGGATAGAAAATTAATGAAAATAAAACAAAAGCACCAGCGGTGAATTATATACCCACACACAAATTGATTCAGGAATATCCATATTTATGGGGAAATGATAAAATGAACATTTTAGGAGTATGGATTAAAAATGATTGTAGTGTAGCAGCTAAGGATATGTGGGAAGAGACTAAACAAAAGATAATAAAAAACTGAGAAAATTGATGCTTTGTTATATGGATATAGATGATAAGATAGAAGCAGTTAGAATATTTTTAGTCCCTTTAGTCTTATACACAGATCAGGTATATTTTTATCAACCAGAGGAGAAGTTGTGGATACCAATTAATAAAGAGCTGAAGAAGGGAAGATGACAAGAGTCAAGTGGGATGAGATTATTCTTCCAGTAGAACAGGGCAGATTGGATTTACCCAACTGAAGGGGTATTTCAGAGCTAAACAGTTAAGATTCATATACATAGCACAAGCAGAAAACTATATTTCAAAGTGGAAAGGGAGGAGGATGAAACAGGAATGAAGCTCAAGAATCAAGAATAGACTGGGATTTTGGATGCAGGCCTTTAAGGAGAATAACAATAATCATACAGAATATTATATCCATAAAGTAGCATAGAGTATTCTAAGAACGAATACAACACAGGATTGGAGAAAGGAGATTCTGCCAATATGGATGACTACAATTAGGGATATAGACAATAGTCAAGAGGGAGTTGGAATTTACTGGAGAAAACTGACAAAGGAACCAAGGTATTGGGAGAAAATAATTAGAGAGGAAAAGATGATAGAATGGGAAGACGCTAAGAATTTCTTTGGACTGCAGGTTGGAGATTGCCTTCCCTATCAGGGAATGATATCAGAGTGCAGCCAAAGAGAAAGAATTAGGGGGGTCCTAAATGAAACACCAGCACTGGTAGAGTTTTTGCAGAATCTAGAACAGAATCTGCCATTAAAAAATGAATAAATAGTAAAGAATATAAAATATTGCATGATAATTATAAGAATCAATCAGAGGAGGTTAAAAAGGATCAGGAAGAGAAACTGGATAAGCAATTCACAAAGAAATAATGGAAAGGAATATGTATGTCTCCCAAATATGCAACAAAATCTAGAAGATTTACAAATTTTGCCTGGGAATATTTGCATAGATATTTCTATACCACATGTAGACTCCAGAGAATGTTTCCGCAGGCAGACAGCAAATATTGAAGGTGTGATGGGGAGGAAAGAGATAATTGGGAACATATATTTGGGAGTGTGGTGAATTGGAGGACTTTAAGGATTCCCTGTGGGATCACTGTTGGAGATGCTGGGTGAGCAGATTGGTCTGATGAGGGAGATGATTTTTCTGAGCTTTGATACAGAATCGGAATTGCCTAGACATGGTAAGGCCTTGCTGGGTCTAATAAAGATGGCTGCCGAAAAAGAAATTACTAGAAAATGGAACACAAATCTAAACCAACTATACTAGAAGTAGTGAATATAGTAACAAAGATAAAACAACTGCAACTGAGAGCTTTAGAAAAGGGTAGGGCCAAACTACATAGGAAAAATGGAAATTGTGGGAACAATACATACAAGAGAGGTATAAGGTTTAAAAGGTAGCAGGACTTAAATTAGCTATGTAATGTTTGACTGAAGATTGCTTAGATTATAAGTGACATTTCTTCTTTAAAAAAATGGCAGGAGTTGAATAATTTCTGTAATGTTGCTTAGTTTATATGATATATAGCAATATATGGGAAGCATAATGTTTGTTATATTAATTATAGTGTGACTACTTCTATATGAATGTAAATTTGCCTTTGTCACAAGAGATAATTCAATAAAGGCGTCTAAGAAAAAATGCACAAAGCAGGGAAGAAAAACAAAACTCCATGTAGGTAGCAACTAGTCGCTATATCTGAATTCCACACATTGAGACAAGTAATGTGTTTATTTCATTTCAATTATTGTATTTAAATTTGTTTACCAAGATAATGTACTGACCCAGTGAGCAACTACTTCAGGCAAAGCCCAGGATCCAGAGGGTTAAGAACATATGTTTTACAGTCACAAGTGAAACAGCAACATTTTATAAGAATTTGCCAGCTGTACCAATGTGAAGAAATAAAGCCCTGACTGTAAACCAGATGACATGCATTCAGTGAGATGCTCAGACACGTCTTGAAGCTTCTGTGGGGGAGCAGGACAATGACAAGGCTGAGCATGCTCACCACTCTTGGGAGAGGTTGGAGTCATAGGTGACTCTATAGTCAGGCACACTGATGTCCCAGTCACCAGGCTGAACAAGGAGATAATTACAGTTAGTTGCCTGCTGGGTGCCAGGATCTGCCACATAATGCATGCACTCAAATCACTCCACAACAGGTACAAATTGTCATTGTCATTGTCCATGTTGGAGTGAATGACTTGAGACGTACCTCCCTGGACTACATGAAAAGAGACATGGAAGAGCTCTTAGATCATGTAGCCCAGGCAGGTATGACCCTAGCCCTGAGTAGCATCCTGCCATCGCCCAGAATGATACCACAGTATAAGGATAAAATGATTGACTTCAATAATTGGCTAAGCTTCTGGTGTCATTCAAAGGGGATCCAGTATCTGTCTACCTGGGACGACATGATCAACAAACCACTATGCTTTGCAAGAGATGGTTTGCACCTGTCGCCCTGGGATTCAGGTTACTGGCTAAGGCTCTTGCAACCCCTATAGTGCCTTTTTTAGGCAAGGTTCAAAGGACAAAACTACCACCATAACGGCTACAAGCAAGCAAAATCTGAAGGTAATTCTACTCAATGCTAGAAGTCTAAACCTCAAGATGCACACTCTTGAGGCTCTCCTAAAAATGGAGAACATCAATATCTGTGCAGTAACTGAGACCTTGTTCAAAGCTCCAGAAAGCACCCCTGCAATACCAGGCTACAACCCATACCACACTTTTCAGCCACCAAACCAGGGCTGAAACACTAAAGGTGGAGGAGTGTCCATATTCACCAAGGATATTCACAACTCCAGGCCGGTTGCCCAACACAATGCATCTGAAATTCTCCAGGTGCAACTAACACTATGTAAGACTGCAATACAAACTGTAGCTTGCAAAAGATCCCCCACCATGCCCCAAGATTCTCACTACACCTTTCTAAATATACAGGAAAATATTAAGATACAACCAAACACCCTAATACTGGGTGATTTCAACTACCCTGCCATTAATTGGGAAAACTACTCATGTACCAACACCTTTGCTCAACGGTTCTTGGAATTCATAAATTCCAACACCCTACAGCAACTAATTCATAGTCCGACCAGGGGTACCAATATTCTAGACCTGGTCATTACCAACTTGGGAGATCGATGCTCCACACCAGTGGTCACCCCCTCGTTGGTCAGATCAGACCATAAGCTAATCACCCTTGACATCCACATCCCCCCCCTTTAAGGAAACCTCTGTAAAAAACTTCTCCAAAGTCAACTTCATGCGTCTCAAGTCAGAAGTAGCAAACTTCATGACACCCATGCAGATGGGAACTAGAAGTTCAACTGCTAAATCCTACATTAAGATGCTGTATGAGCACATTCACTCATGCATGGACCGAGCCATCCCAAATGGGTTCATAGGTTGATACTAGGCTATCGGCCCTAGGGCCTATGCAAGCCTAGCCATAACAATTCCCTGGATATTTCTTCCCACAATATTTACTTATCTGGACCCCTGTCTAGCAGGGCGACTGACATGATCCCCGGGGTGAATTTCCTATCTCTCATCCAATCATCAAGGTTCCTTTTGAAGAGGGCCAAGGAGGCACTCTGCTTGACATATATGGGCAGTCTATTCCAGAGTATGGGGAGTCTCTGGGTCAGGAACCTATCTCTCCAGCATGTTTTGTTCATTGTGATGACAAGGTTTAGATCCCTGGAGCGTGTGGCTCTGAGGGATTGGGAGTTCTTTAAGTGGAGCATGTCCTACAGCTCTGGGTTTGACATGGCCTTCTATGTTAAGCAGAGATTGCCTCTGAGTAGATGATATGCCACAGAGTATAGCTGGAGTTTTTTTAGACAGTCAGCATATGGCATCTGCTTTAGGCATGTGATTCTTTTACTGAGGTATTTCTGTGGCCTTTCCAGCTGTTGCAGATGTCTTGTGAGGTACATACCAAACGGGGCGTTATACTCTATAATGACTCTAATGAGGGATGAGTACAGTGGGACAATGACCTCCTTTTTTCTGGATGAAAAGCCCTTAGTGATGAGGTGTGCCACATAGAAGGATTTCCTGACTGTTGTGGCGATGTGGTTATCGAAAGTGAGACCACTGTCCACATGTGTCCCTAAGTCTCTCATCACACTTTCGATGTTTAGTGTCCTGCCACTTATGTGGTAATTCATGGGTACATGTTTTTTTCCAAAGGGGATAACTATACATTTCTTGGCATTAAGCTTGAGCCCATGGCTCTGGCAAAAGGCATCTGTTTCTGTAAGGCCCTTTTGTAGAATATCCACATCATTTGGGGATTCAATAATGGCTCCCATTTTGCAGTCATCTGCAAACTTTGTTAGCCAGAGTCCCTTAGTGTTGGCCTGTACTTCAGAGAAGTAGATGCCAAACAAGAGTGGTCCCAGGACTGAACCCTGAGGTACTCCACTTGTCACTTGTCTGGAGCTGGATTTGGAGTCAGCTACTTTTACAGTCTGGGTTCTGTCAGTAAGCCAGTTGGCAACCCATCAAGTTATGTAGGGATTTATGCCCAGCTTAGTAAGTTTATCTATGATTCCAGAGTGGGGGATGGTGTCGAAGGCCTTGGCGAGGTCCAGATAGGCTGTGTGGACTGACTTACCCTCATCCACAGCTCTGGAGACTGATTCAAAAAAGTCAATCAGATTCAGGAGACAAGAACGGCCCTTCACAAACCCAAACTGGCCCTTCACAAACCCAATGTCTTTGTTTATAAGTTCCATGATAATGCGTTCCATGCCCTTGCAGTTCAGACTTGTTAGACTGATGGAACAGTAGTTCCCGGGATCCAATGTGGATCCTCCCTTGTGGAGCAGGATAACTGTAGCTGTGCACCACTCAGTGGGCATGAAGCCTGAGGTGAGGCTATGATTAAGCATACAAACAAATAGAACCAAGATGCTGTCCTCAAAAAAAAGAAAGCCGATCTGGTGGTCTCATGCCATAAACAAGCTGTACAACAGAAGGAAGAAACTGCTGCAGAAAAGAGGAAGAACCCAGGATTCAAAAAAAACTCCCTCACCAGCCTCAGTAGAAATCTGAGATCCCTCATAAAATCTTCCAAAGCTAGTTACAAAAACAAAACTGCCAAAGATTCCAGAGACAACCACAAGGCATTCTATAGCTATGTCAAGAATCTAAATAGCAATACTCGGATCTGCTCTGAGCTACTGCATAATGGCACTAGATATACTGATCCCAAGGATATTGCCAATATCCTGGCAGATAGATTCAGTGCCAACATCACCCCCCTCTCACCCCCTAAAGGGAAAGCATGCCAAATTCTGGTAATCACGGCCACTCAGGTGAAAAACGCACTCTCCAAAGCCATGAATACAGCATTCATGGGACCAGACGACATCCCGGGCTGTGTACTGCATGAACTACAAAATGAACTGGCACCTCACCTATGTGTCATGTTTAATCATAGCCTCACCTCAAGCTTCGTGCCCACAAAGTGGCACACAGCTACAGTCATCCCACTCCACAAGGGGGGATCCACTTTGGATCCCGGGAACTACTGTCCCATCAGTCGATCTGCAAGGCCATGGAACATATTATCATGAAACTTATAAACAAAGGCATTGGCAACCTTCAAACACTGGACCCCACCCAGTTTGGATTCATGAAGGGCCGATCTTGCCTCCTGAACCAGATTGGCTTCTTCGAATCAGTCTCCAGAGCCGTGGACGAGGGTAAAGTGGTTCACACAGCCTACTTGGACCTTGCCAAGGCTTTTGACACTATCCCCCACTCTGGAATCATAGATAAACTTACTAAGCTGGGCATTAATCCCTACGTCACTCAATGGGTTGCAAACTGGCTTACTGACAGAACACACACTGTAAAAGTAGCCAACTCCAAATCCAGCTCCAGACAAGTGACAAGTGGTGTACTGCAGGGTTCTGTCCTAGGACCGCTCTTGTTTGGCATCTACTTCTCTGAAGTACAGACCAACACTAAGGGACTCTGGCTTACACAATTCACAGATGACTACAAGCTGGGAGCCATTATTGAATCCCCAAATGATGTGGATATACTACAAAAGGACCTTACCAAAACAGATGCCTGGTGTCAGAGCCATGGGCTCAAGCTAAATGCCAAAAAATGTATAGTCGTCCCCTTTGGGAAAAAAACACATACCTGTGAACTACCACATAGGTGGCAGTACACTAAACACCGAAAGTATGATAAGAGACCTAGGGACACAGGTGGGCAGTGGTCTCACCTTTGATAACCACATAGTCACAACAGTTAGAAAATCCTTCTACATGGCACACCTCATCACTAAGGGTTTTTCGTCCAGAAAAAAGGAGGTCATTCTCCTTCTGTACTCATCCCTCATTAGAGCCATTGTAGAATACAATGCTCCATTTGGTATTTATCTCACAAGACATCTGCAACAACTAGAAAGGCAGCAGAAGTACCTCACAAAAATAATCACAGGCCTAAAGCAGATGCCTTATGCTGACCGTCTAAAGAAACTCCAGCTATACTCTGTCGCATATCGCCTACTCAGAGGCGATCTCTGCCTGACATACAAGGCCATGTCAAACCCAGAGTAGTTGGATATGCTACACTTAAAGAAATCCCAATCCCTCCAAGCCACACATGCCAGGGATCTTGACCTTGTCATCACAATGAATAGAACATGCTGGAGGGATAGGTTCCTGACCCAAAGACTCCCCATACTCTGGAATAGGCTACCCATACATGTCAGGCAGAGCGCCTCAATGGCCCTCTTCAAGAGGAACCTTGATGTATTAACCTGTGGATGTCTTTGTAAATACTTTTATTTTATGAATGTTACATGTTTTTATTTGTTAACTGCTTGTATAAATTACTATGTTTTATTGATTGTATGTTAAAAACCAATAAACATGTTTAAAAAAAAAAAAGGGGAACCTTGATGATTGGATGGGAGATAGGAAATTCACCCTGGGGAGCACATCAGACAGGGGTCCAGGAAAGTAAATATTTATGGGAAGCAATAGCCAGGGAATCGTTATGGCTAGACTTGTATAGGCCCTAGGGGTAATAGCCTAGTACCTACCTATGAACCTACGTAATAGGGCATCTGTGAGACATTTCTGGATCTCAAGGTGGAGATGAGGCTCAGAGCAGTGGCCAGAGCCATAGCCTCTATATAAAGGTAGGCAAGCCCCTACATCAAATCTAATAACATGCACTGGTCTATGAATTGAAGTGCCAGCACATAGGTGATAGGGTCACCTCCATAAGTCTCATTACGTACTCTATGAGCAACTATGGCAGGTCTCCATTCCTCTTCCTACCACAACATTAACTTCAACAATTCTGTGGCCTGCAGCGATAAAAGCATACACATACACATACACAAAAACACACACATTAACATACACACAAGCAGAGAAACACTCACGCATGCGCGCGTGCGCAGACACACACACACACACACACACACACACACACACACACACCCATATACATACACAGACATACACAATACATACCAAACCCCTTAGTCCCTTAACCTTGACTTATCTTCTGTTCCTGCTCTCTCTCTTTTTACTTTATTCAGCTGCTTATATTTTCTAATTTCTGTTTCTTCCTCCTCCTACTGCTACTCTGTTACTTCATCTTGCTTTGCTTTTTCCTTCTACTTGCTGCCTGTTCTCTAAAGTGTTCAACTGCATCTTTTCTGTTGCGTTTATTACTGCTTGGTTATAGTCTGTCTAAATTAAGTTCTATTCTTAAGTGTTATTCCAAGCTTTTAGTTTGGTTTAAGCACTTGGGCTTTAGGCCCACCACTTAGCTCTCCCTGGCCTTTCTCCCTCAGATTCTGACAAATATGGATGGACAATTTATTACAGTTTCTCCTGCCAGTCTGGTTGATATGGGCATCCTGAGACAGTGCAGCAAACACCCAGTGCCCACGGACAACCATCTACTGCTACCACCTAGAAACACAATTTGTGAAAGATACAATTACATTAGAAACCTAGAGTCCAAGCTCTCTCCCCCTCAAGCCTGAAAAAGGTTGTCAACACAATCACTACACCTTAAACACCACCCACACCTATACAACACACACCTACATATGAGGAGGTCCTCCAGATAAACATACCCAAACAAAGGAGACCCCCAAGGCAAAAACACATGCAATCTCCACAGCCCTCCACACTACATACCATGCATAGTCCACACACCTGTGCCTCACAGCCACTAAGCATTCACAATAAACCCAACATATTAGTCATAGGAGACTTCATTGTGAGACACACAGATGTGCCTCTCACAAGGCTGGATAAGGATAAAGTCACAGTTAGATGTCTGTCAGGTGCCAGAATCTGCCATATCACACACGCACTCAAGTCTCTCTATAACAGGTACTGTTATGACTCTGTCATAGTCCATGTTGGCGTGAATGACTTGAGACGTACCTCTCTGGACTATACGAAGAGAGACATGATCGAGCTCACTGAATGTGTCCCAGGCAGGTATGTCCCTCGCCTTAAGCAGCATCCTACGTCACCCAGAATGATGCCCCAATACAAAGAGAAGATGATTGACTTTAACAATTGGCTTAGTTTCTGGTGTCATTCCAGGGGGATCCAGTACCTGACAGTCTGAGAAGATATGATCAAAAGACCACGATGCTTTGCCAGAGATGGCCTGCATCTGTCTCACCTGGGCTTCAGGCTTCTGGCAAAGGCTCCTGCCTCCCCTATAAGTACCTTTTTTAGAAAAAGTGATTAGGTTAAAACTACCAACATAAAAATTTCAGCAAAACACAAATTAAAGGTCATGCTGCTAAATGCTAGGAGTCTAAACATGAAATTGCAATCATTGCAAGCATTCCTAACCCTGGAAAATGCTAACATTTGTGCAGTCACAGAAACCTAGTTCAAATCTGCAAAGAGCACCCCAGCCTTACCTGATTACTCATCCTGTCATAAATTCAGACCCAAAACTGTGGGCAGTAAAGCCAAAGGAGGTGGAGTTTCAATATACATTAAAGACATACACATCTCCAGGCTGGTCAAACAGAATGATGCACAGGAGACATTCTAGGTGCAGTTAACCATTGACAAGACCTCTATTCCTATCATAGCTAGCTACCGGCCCCCCAAATCTGACTCAAGATGCCCAATCCGCCTATTTGGACCTGTTTGAATCTGTCAAGATTCAACTCTTTACCCTGATCCTGGGTGACTTTAACTTCCCAAACATAGACTGGAAGAACTACTCATGCCAGAACACAAATGCCCAGAGATTCCTTGATGTTGTCAATGCAAATGCCTTGGAACAGATAGTCAATACCCCCACAAGGGGTGATAATATCCTGGACTTGGTATTAACCAACATGAGTAATCACTGCAACATCCCTATAGTATCATCTTCCCTGGTAAGATCCGACCACAAAGTAGTCACTTTTGAAGTCACCATCTCCCCCAACCCCCCTCTAGCTAGGATCAGACATAAACATTTCTCCAAAGCTGATTACAGCCTCCTGAGGGATGGTATAAACAGCTTCACAGCCCCCTCCCCCTCTGTAGGAACTGGCACCAATATCCAAAATGACACCAAAGCATTACATGAGCATTTATACAGATGCATGGAATTAGGAATACCTGACAGGACTAAGTCATCCTCCGCAAGGAAGAGTAAACCTGTCTGGTGGGCATCTGAAATAAATAAACTCTATAACAAAAGGAAAAAATTGCTGTCCAAGAGCAAGAAGGAGCAGGTGCCCAATTGCAAGCAATGTCTCCTTAGCCTGAACAAGCAAATAAGAGCACTAGTGAAATCCTTCAAAGCCAACTTCAAGTCCAAATTGGCCACATCTACTAGACACAATCATAAGGCCTTCATCACATATGTCTGTATTCTCAGAGGAAGCACCCAGATCCATTCAGAACTGGTGGTCAAGGGCACCTCATATACAAATGCCATAGATATAGCAAACTTGCTGGCTGGCAGATTCAGTGAAAACTTTACCCCTCTGTCCCCCCATCAGTAAATCAGGATATCCCCAGTACCTGCCCCCTTCCCCTTATATGTAGGGAATAGGTCATCACTGCTCTCTCAAAGGCAAGAAATACAGCCTCCATGGGACCTGATATCCCAAGCTGCATCCTACGTGAACTCAAGCAGGAACTTGCAGCACCATTAGGCATCCTATTCAATCAAAGCCTTAGCACTGGCTTCATCCCAGCTGAGTGGAGGGCAGCCAATGTCATCCCTTTACACAAAGGTGGAACATCCACCAATCTGGGAAATTATAGACCCATCAGCCTAACTAGCCTGATCTGCAAGGCCATGGAACAGATTATCATGGACCTCAATAACAAGGACATTAGCAACCTCCAAACACTTGATCCCACACAGTTTGGCCTCGTCAAGGGTAGGTTATGTCTGCTAAATTTGTTCAACTTCTTTGAAACAGTCACCAAAGCCATGGATGAGGGGAAGACAGTGCACACCGCCTACCTTGACCTGGCCAAAGCCTTTGACACAATTCCCCACTCGGGCATAAAACAGAAACTCTCTCAACTAGGCATCAATCCATATGTTACCAGATGGGTAGCAAACTAGCTCACTGATAGAACCCACGTAATGAAAACAGGGGAATTCACCTCAAACAATAGACCCTTAACAAGCGGTGTACCCCAGGGTTCAGTCTTGGAGCCTCTGTTATTTGGGATATACTTTTCTGAGGTGCAAGCCAAAACCAGTGGGCTATGGCTGACCAAGTTTGCAGATTATTGCAGGCTGGGTGCTGTCATCAATTCCCCTAGTGATTTGGACATCCTCGAAGAGGGTCTCACTCAGACAAATGACTGGTGCCAGAAACATGGCCTCAAGCTGAATACCAAAAAATGCATCATCATCCCTTTTGGGGAGAGTGATGTCCCCACAAATAATCACATTAATAAAAATGTCCTAAGCACTCAGTCAGTCGTGAAGGATTGGGGCACCCAGGTTGATAGCAACCTGACTTTTGACCACCATGTTGCTTCCGTGGTACGGAAAGCCTTCTACATGGTCCACCTCATAAGTAAGGGTATCTCATCCAAGGACAAGAAGGTCATAACATCCCTGTATTCTTCTCTTATAAGGGCCGTTATTGAGTATGACACAACTTGCAGCATGTACTTTGCAAATCACATCAGCAGCTGGCGAGACCACAGTGGTTCCTCACCAGGAGAATCCAGGGCCTCAAACATCTACCATACACTGATATAGGCTAAAAGCCCTATCCTTCTACTCAGTTTCATACAGACTCTTCAAAGGTGACCTCTGTCTGGCATACAAGGCGATCATGGACCCCACCTTGATGGGACTGCTGCATATCTCCAAGTCAAGTTCCACTCAAGCAACCTGCATGCGTGGCCTCAACCCGGTCTGTGATATCAACAAGGCTTGTTGGCAGGACAGATTTGTGTCCCAGAGACTACCTCATCTATGGAATAGACTCCCTCTCCAGATCAAGCAGAGTACCTTTTTACCCCTTTTTAAGTGCAACCTGGATAACTGGATGGGAAACAGAAAATATACCCCTGGGATTCCACCCATGTCCCTGCTGAACAAGGGCATTGGGTGCTGATTTGTCTAAACATGGGCTAAACTACTGGCTAGGCTTATAAGGGCCTCAGGGCCAATAACCTAGTAACCTCCTATGATCCTATGACACACACACACACACACACACACACACACACACACACACACACACACACACACATACACACACACACACACACACACACACACACACACCGCATTACACACATACCCACACACAAAGACATACACAGACATACACACACATACCAATACATACACGCACACACATACATACATATATATATATATATATATATATATATATATATATATATATATATATATATATATACACACACACACATACATGCACACAAACGCATGTATATGTGTGCAAAAGTATGTAAAACAAGTGACATAACAACTTGAGAGAGATGCCAGTTGGCAATATTTCACTTACATGTTTTGGGGTACCTTAAGACTGGAGCATCATTGGAATGCAAACTATATTTTGGTGGGGCTGGACAGTGTGCACCTACTGAATAGATATGGAATGCACTCTTCTGTACCTTCCAAGAACCAATTCGAATTCATATCCTGGGGAAATTTATTGCAGAGGAATAAATAAATCACGAGTTAAGCAGTTTCATTCTGCTCTGCTGACAGCTTCATCAGAACTTTGAGTAGTGCAGAATGAAAGTGCTTAACCCTTGAAATTTATTTATTCATCTGCAATAAATTTCAATTGGATTGGAGATGAATTTCAGTTGGTTCTTGGAAAGCACAACAGCAGTATTAGTTTTGGTTAATCTTCCTGAAAGTAGTGTAACTGGTACATAACATGACCTGCATAGTTGTGAAGTGTCCCAGGGCTTTGCACTTCCTGAAGCATTTTTGGATTAACTTTTAATACATGCCAGTACTTGTCAATTGACTATTTAAGTACAGACCGAAAGTGCTTAACTCTTGTGTTTTACTTATTCATTTGCAATAAATTTCAACTGGATATGAATTTATGTTGGTTCTTGGAAGGCACAACAACAGATTTTTTTTTGGTTAATCCCCCTTCTGAAAGCAGTGTAACTGGTATATAACATGGCCTGCATAATTACTAAGTGTCCCAGGGCTTTGCATTTGTTTTAATGGAAAATACCATGAAACATTTTTTTGATTAAATTTTAATACATGCCAGTACTTTCAACTGACTATTTAATTCACAAAACAATGTCATTTGTCCTGTTATTAAAACGTTAAAGCCATATGCACTATGACATAAACAGCAGGTATATCTGATGATGCCTAAATGTACAAAAATAACACAGCACAGCATTATTAAATACCAGTATGATATCCGCCAGCTGATGGGTCACTACCAAATACAGCTGGGAACATCACCTTTAGTGTATCTAGGTATGAAGACCACATCATTACACAACACAGAGAAGTTTGTTATTGTCTTATATGTGAATAATGGTTATTTCAGTAAACAACAAAAAAAAATGGATATGTCTAATCTAATTCTCTAAAAACGTGTCCTATTAACTATGGAAACTAAATTGTTCCAGTTTCCAATATTACCAACCAGCTGTTCTCAGGAACACATTTCCTGTGTACTGTTTTCACTGGCACCGGTCTTCATCTGTAAGAGTAGCAATCTGTGAGAACTCTCATGCAGACAGCCACATTTAACGTCATCTACATCAGTCCAAAGGAACCAGAATTAATCTGTTTTCCTGCATAACCACTGGATTCCCACAGAAATGAAACCACCTGAAGGCTTTTGTTTTATACACAGCTGCAGTTCTTCATACTTTGTTTTTTTGCGTAAACCATTCCAGATATATGGCTGGAGGGACTATTCCTAAAGTCTGCTCTATTTTCTTATAAACTGATTTGTTTTTACTGCTATGTGAAATGCTCAATTATTCTGTATAACAGCAATAGACATTTCCACTGTGCTTCTAATGTTTACATAAATCACTGTATTTTCTATTAAAAGAAGTGCAACGCCCTGGGAGGCTGGGACACTTAACAAACATGCAGGTCATGTTAAGTATCAATTACACTGCTTTCAGGAACAGAATTAATAACCCCCACACACAGATATGCATACACACATAAACATACACACAATAGCAGCACCCATCTTGCAGAATGGTGACAAGAGAGGGTTATACTATGCAAAAGCCGAACTTCTGTTTTTTTGCAGTACAGAGTTTACATAACGCATCTGGAACATTTCGCCGGCACAGCTCTTCAGCTCTATGAGAAACTCAGCTGATGTGTTGTGCTGTGAGCTCCCTGGTTTTACTGCACGTTGTTTTTCTCCCAGGCTGTAGTAGCAGTAGGCGTGGTTATGTCTGAGGCTGAGAAGCCGTTGCTGGCAATGCATACTGCTGTCTTCTCACTGTTGTGACTCTACAAAACTCTCATGGCTCCAGAAGCTGGAAACTCAGACGTGTAGTGGGGAATTAGTAGGACTTTTACGCTTCATTTTTGTCACTGAAAACACCAGCTAAAGGACATGACTGTGGAGCAAAATGTCCTCCAACAGAGTTCCCAAAAGGTACAATCTTTCTTGATGTAAGATTTTTTTAACCCCAGTTTAGTGGAATACAGCTCTGCAGTGGGCAATGCAGTTTGTCAGTTGCTGTATTACCAGGAAGAAATGCATGCTAGTGGGTTTGTTGCCAACTTGAAATCCTTGCTTTGTGGCCTGCTTTTGAAGTTAGGAGTTTTTTACCTTACTGACTTATTGTCACAGTTATAGTTGCACAGAATATGAATGTTTGGATTCCGTGGGTCGGCTGTAGTGCTGTTAAAAAAGCTTGTTCTGTTTTTGCACTTTGCACTGTATGTTGGAAAGTTTGTTTCTGCATTCAGCTAGTGCTGGTAATGTTGTCTTATTAAGTGTTAAAAAAGAAATATGAAATGAGGTGGAAACTTCTGAAGAGACCATTTAAGGGTGGGACTTACAGTACTGAGTGAGCAAAATATTTTGGTTTAAATGGAATGCAATTAGTTAAATTTTAGTGGCCAATTAATGGAGTAGTTGTTCCTATGTTATGATATCTTTAAGTCAGCTTATGGATTTGTTTCATCTTTGAACCAGGAGTCCACATCTGCTAAAAATAAGGCATGACTTTACCAATAGCTCAGCATATATGTGATTCAGTAGCATTTGTTCTATCAAGAGACAAACGTGCTTACTACAAGGTATAAGCACACCAACTGAGATACAACAGTGGAAAAAAAAACACACATCCAGCCCGGTATATTGCCACACCCAGTACATCGTTTATACATGCCTTGTGAAAGGTACAGACAGACACACCTACCACATTCTGTAAGGGTTCCTAGTATAAGGTACAGAAATGCAACGTATAGTGCCCAGATAACAGGTATACTCCCTGCATACCACAGACATAACAGCAACAGTGCAGAGAATATGTTTAGAGGACTGTATCTGTATTCCTCCTAGAGGGTATAGACACACCCAACAAACTGTACACCCACACAGGCAAAGTGTACAGGCCTTTTAACAACAGAGTATAACCACTCCATAGTGCTGATACAACACTCTGTCCAAATGCAATGTGCCCAGATAGGTATACCCATTTCTGTGAGCTGGAATTTATGCAGACAGCTCCGGCACAGAGTTTGGGTACAGCTACTGGAGACAGAAAGCATATACCAACAAAATATATTCAATTACATTTTTTTTTGTTTTGCTCACCAGAAAGTCCAGGTGGTCAGAATAAATATTCAGTGGAAACCTTGAGGGAAAAGAAGTTCCACAGTTCATATAACAAGTAATAAAAAATACACAACTTTGAGCACTGAAGGTAGGATTACAAGTAAATATCCCAACACACAGTGGGGATGCACTGTTAATGGAATAATGTAAAGGAACAAGCATTGCTGTTGAATTACGCATAATATACAAAACCTCATAATGTGAAAACATTATAGAGCTAAATTACAGATAGACATTAGAACTAGGTTGGCTTTACGATACGAAAACATGATAACAGGAAAGACAGTGAGGCACTAAGTACTAGTTCAGGAAAACAGGTAGTTAATATTGTCAGATGATGTGTTGATACCAGTAAACAGAGTTTATAACTGTACTAATCCGGTGCTAAGTGGAAGGAAGGCTGTGAGGATTCTACTTACATAAAGAAAAAGCTGAGCATAAAGGCAAAGACGGCATGTGAACAAAGGTGGCAAGTGACAGAGACTGAGAAATACAGACATAAAGTACGTATAAGGTCACTGTTGAGGATTCAGAGGAGAGGACTTAAAAGCCTACCTCTAAACTACTTAGCATAAGAATTGTAGACAAAGTCAAAAATAATGGGGGGGACAAAGGCTCAAAATCAGGGACAGATTTTAAATATTGCTGGTATAAACATGGAAAATTGCTAGAATGACAGGTTTTATATTAGCATGCATTTTATGAAGCGTATGAAGTCCAAAACTGTAATGTCTGTTATTATTTAGTGGTTTCAATACTTAATGATTTGTCATGAAATCAGAAATGTTATGAGGAATAGACAAAAAATATTAGGCAAAAGTTGGGACATTCTGTGAAATTCTGGACAGTTGAAAGGTATGCTGTAAAGTTGGGGTATAAATGAATGTGGGATTGTAGGTTCAGTTTAGTTGGGGGTACAATCGGGGACTGCTTTATTATTTTTAAGACTAGCAGCAGTGTGACACTAACACTAGAGATATGTACATTAATAACACTATAGGAAAGGATGCATGCATATTCAGCCGACAGAAATGCACAGGCTGTGCAATATTGCTGGAAGATTTATCCTTGACAGGAATACCCAAAGTGGTATAGGTGCACAACCTCTCTAAAAAGAATTATGCATGGGAAAGCAAGTGTATCACTCCCATGTTATTTAAGCATCTCACTAAAACATTAAAACCATTACAAGCACACCACACCTGACCCATGCCTGACTACATACATAGTGCAAGTAAACAGAATACAGTGATACTATACAAAAATGACAGCAGGAATATCATGAAGACAGTCTAAGTTTCATAGAGGCTGTCCAAGGGAGACCTTTGTCTGGCATTGTTTTCCACTTCAGATTCACTTCCATTTAAATCACAGGACTGTGATGTTTATGCAGTACTAATAGATCTGGAGATGTGCAGCTTAGGAGGGTGATAGATTGCTTACTTACAGAATCCCACACCTTTAGAAAAGGCTTTGACATAATTTTTTCTTCTACACTTTTTTCTGACCCACAGCTGCTGCTGACTGTAAGTCTCCACCTGCAGAATGATTGACCCATTTGTTCTGCCATCCTGTAGATACTGGTGAGAACAAGAGACAGTTGGCTGAGGAGCTATCATCTCAGTAAGGTCAAAATGTCTGCTCCCTGACCCCAGTGCTGATGGCCTGATGTACATGATGTAGAGGCATCACCTGCAATGCTGTCCCAGTGATGCATACAAGCTCCCACAGATGGGCTGAATACAGCCACATTACTAGCCATTCAGCCACTGAAGCACATTCCACTGGCTTGTATGCTGCTTGCTACTGCACCTGCCCAGCACCAGGTGTCAGTATTGTAGCAAGATCAAGCTGCCTTCCTGCCCCCACCATGGACAAGCCAGCACTGGCTACTCATTCTCACCCTCTCCTTCTCATTATTGTTGTGCCAAGGCCACTAACTGGTCCTAGGTAGTCATGGTCAAAGTCAAGACCTTCGTCCTAACACACCATAAAACCAGCACTGGCATGAATGATTGTTAAAAAACAAACAAAAAACAGTATTGTGTCAGCATTCAATAGCAATGGCTAGAACACAGTGACATTCAGGTTTTTTGATGATCCATAGGTGATAAGGTTGGCACATAACCTATCAAGCAAAAACACAAATGATCAGGTTTGGTGTAAATCCAATGAAGCAACCAAAAAGGTAAAGAAAATACCAGACCTGACCTATGAATCCACATGGTACTGACAAACCCAGACCGGGGAGGGTCTTCCTTTAGAAGACTGCATGCTTGTCTTGCAAATAACTATAAGCATTCCCAGCACTTGTTGTAGATGTGTATAACATAACACATAACTTGACCTCTGCAGTTTATAACTACATGTATTCTGTATAGAGATTACCTCTGTGGAACACACCTGTATCCATGTCAGTACATAGATATTGCCTTTGCAATGTACATTCATGCTGATTCTGTTACACAGATGTAACCCTTGTAGGGCACAGCTCTTTTTACTGAAGTAGGAGACATGAAGTCTCTAGGGTATGGGTGCACCCGTATCATTCTGCTATACTTACATGACCTCTGTGGGGTACAGTCATATCCTTCCTAGTGTACATTCATGACCCCTATCAGACACAGACATGACATCTCTGGGGTGTAGCCATATTCATTCAAATACATATATATGATCTCTGTAGGCTACCACCAAGTCCGCCCAAGTGCACAGACATGACATCACCACTGTAGAAAACACATCTGTACTCACTCCAGTACAGAGATATATGACCTCTGTAGGATCCCACCAAGTCCATTCCAGTGCACAAATGTGACATCACCACTGTACAATACAGCTGTAGTCATTCCAGTACAGAGATATATGACCTCTGTAGGATCCCACCAAGTCTATTCCAGTGCACAGATGTGACATCACCACTGTAGAACACAGCTGTAGTCATCCCAGTACAGAGATATATGACCTCTGTAGGATCCCAAGTGTATTCCAGTGCACAGATGTGATATCACTACTGTAGAATACAGCTGTAGTCATTCTGGTACAGAGATATGACCTCTGTAGGATCCCACCAAGTCCATTTCAGTCACTACTGTAGAATACAGTTGTTGTCATTCCAGTACAGAGATATATGACCTCTGTAGGATCCCACCAAGTCCATTCCAGTGCATAGATGTGACATCACCACTGTAGAACACAGCTGTAGTTATCCCACTAGAGAGATATATGACCTCTGTAGGATCCCACCAAGTCCATTCCAATGCACGGATGTGACATCACCACTGTAGAATACAGCTGTAGTCATTCCAGTACAGAGATATATGACCTCTGCAGGATCCCACTAAATCCTTTCCAATGCACAAATGTGACATCACCACTGTAGAACACAGTTGTTGTCATTCCAGTACAGAGATATATGACCTCTGTAGGATCCCACCAAGTCCATTCCAATGCACAGATGTGACATCCCCACTGTAGAATACAGCTGTAGTCATTCCAATACAGAGATATATGACCTCTGCAGGATCTCACCAAGTCCTTTCCAGTGCACAGATGTGACATCACCACTGTAGAACACAGTTGTTGTCATTCCAGTGCAGAGATATGACCTCTGTAGGATCCCACCAAGTCCATTCCAGAACACAGATGTGACATCACCACTGTAGAATACAGTTGTAGTCATTCCAGTACAGAGATATGACCTCAGTAGGGTACAGTTATGTCCTTTCTAGTGTGCAGTCATGCCTCAGCCATATATATTTATTTATTGACATTTGGTTACCAGAAAAGTCCAACTGGGCACAGGTGCCCTTTTTCAGTGGAGGCCTAGGGAGAAAAGCTAGGTAACAAATTAACGGGATCAATATTTACAATAACAAATTTTGTAATGCAGTTCTAGTGAATAAACAGCATAGTAGACAGTATAATAAAATGTATATTAATATTCACAAACATTAATATGGAAGCAGTTTATTATAGGTTCATAGGACGATACTAAGCTATTGGCCCAGAGGGCCTTATAAGCCTAGCCAAGAATTTCAACCATGTTCCCACAAATTGAGAATTTACAGATAGAAGAGTAGTATATGAGATAGGTATGAGTAATTTAAGAAATACATCAGAGTCCGGTATTAGAGGGGATAAGTAAATTTGATTGTGTTAAATTAGAAGTAGGTACAGTAGTTTTAATACTATAGTAAAGTGTGGTATTAGCAAGGGATAAGAAGGATTAATGGTTTAGTGCTTTTAAAGGAGGTGTAAGAAGGTGAATGAAGGATGTTAGGAGACATATATATATATATATATATATATATATATATATATATATATATATATATATATATATATATATATTCCAGTATGCAGATATGACCTCTATAGATTACAACCATACCCATTCAGGGACAAAGACATGACCTCTGTAGGGCACAGGAATGTTCCATATAGTGCATATACATGGCTAGATTACTGCTGAGTTCAGCAAGGTAAGGACTTATGTAGCTGAATGCACACATATAACTAATGCAGTTTACAAAACATCCAGTGCAGTGTACACACATAACCAGTGCAGTGTGCATACCCAGCCAACACTGCACACAGTGCAAGTGTACACACATAACCAGTGCAGGGTCCATACCCAGCCAACACTGCACACACGCATAATCAGTGCAGGCTGCAGACACACCATACCTCTCAACTGCCCCAGTTTTCACAGAATGTCCAGATTTTTGCCTCAAATCTTTGGTCTGAGCCTCATAAAATGTGTGGTTTTCTGGCAAATCATTGAGTATTGAAGTCACTAAATAATGACTTACATTTGAGTTTCTGATTTCATATCCTTCAGGAAATACATACTAACACAGATCCTGTTATTCTAGCAATTTTCTAAGTTTGTAAGAGCATTATTTAAAATATGTCCCTATTTTTGGACCTTTGTCCCACCATGACTTTAGGCTTTGTCCAGATTTCTTGCACTAAGAGGCGCACCTCTAACCTGTCCCGATTTTTGCAGAATGTACAGATTTTTGTTTAATTTTTTTTTGGTAGGATCCTCATAAAATTTTGGATTTCAGGAAATCATTGGCAAGTCATTGAGGATTGAAGTCAGAAAATAACATAGACATTTCAGTGTCAAACATATCCTGCATAAAAATCCATGTTAATGCAAAACCCATTATTTGATCAACTTTCTAAGTTTGTAAGAGCAATGTTTAAAATTTTGGGGCCTTTGTACCCCCATTAGTTATGGCTTTGTCCATATTTCATGCTCTAAAGGTTTGAGAGGTATGAGACACATGGAATGCAGTGCACATACGTATCCAATGCAAGGTGCCCAAACATACCCAGTGCAGTGTACAGGCATAACCAATGCAGAGCGCAGCAACACCCAATGCAGTATACAGGCTGCAGACATACAACTGCGGTGCAATGCACACCCATAACTAATACAGAATGCAGACACACGCTTTATAATACACATGTATAAACAGTGCATGGTGCGAACACACCTAATGCAGCATGCAAGCATAACCAAAGCAGGTTCAGGCACACCCAGAGCAGTGCATAGGCATAGCAAATGCAGGAACAGGCACATCTAATACAGTGCATAGGCATAAACAATGCAGGTGTAGGCACACCAAATGCAGTGCATATGCATAACCAATGCAGGTGCAGACACACCCAGTGCAGTGCATATGCATAACCAGTGCATTTGCAGACATACCCAATGCAGTGTATAGTCATAACCAGTGCAGGATCAAGCACATCTAATGCAGTGTATACGCATAACCAGTGCAGGTGCAGGACGCCC
>NC_056735.1:87219537-87257037 GCF_019279795.1 Protopterus annectens
GAGGAAATGCAGCATGCATTTGGGTTTCAGTGTGTATAGGTACAGGCCGGAGGATTTTTAGTCAGAGCTGCAGTGAAGAAAAAACCTCTTCCAGCTATTCTTGTGCTACAGCTATATTGTCACGCCACCATGGGAGTTGTATCATCTTCCCAACAACACAAAGATATGCCAGTGCCAACAAAAATTCCATGTCATTCAAAATATGAAGAGATATAGACCAAAAAGGGATGCTTTAGACAAATGTCATGGTACTCTGAGAGGGGGGGAAAAAAACTTTTTTATAGTAGATGGCTAATTGTCTTTCGATGGGTATCATATGTTCACCCTTTCCAGATTTTTTCTTGGTGTCTCCATTTACTTTGGGAGTGCGACACAGACATACTTGCACAAGTGGCTACACACAAAAGCATGCATGTACACACACACACACACATACACACACACACACACACACACACATGCACACATGTGGATGCACACACATGTACAGACACACGCATGTGGATGCTCGCACGAGCGCACACACACACACACACACACACACACACATTTGGTAGCACCAGATATGCTGCATAAAAAACAACAAATCTGTTAGTGCAATTAAAGGACAATGCTAAGCAAATGTGATTTTTTTTTTAATTCAACCCAATACAGTCACATACAAAGAATACACGATTTAAGTACTTGTGCCTCTGTTTCTACAGTTTTCTGCACATTTCTATAAAATGTCACATTATTTGCTTATGCTATTTGATAAGTGAGTTGTTAACATCTTGTAAGTAAGAGACAAGCACCTTCAACTCAAATACTTAAAACTATAAAGAAACAGAGTTGGTATAGTGATCACTAAATCTCTGTACAGTAAACTATGGGCCAATAAAACAAATCTTAAGCCTTGGTAGACTACAAAAAAAGCCTTTTGAATGTGTGCTATCAATTACAGATTACTAGATTTATACCTGAGCTAGAAAGGGTGGCCTGGAGCTATAACTCTGAGCTTGAACAAAAGGAAGTATATTTAGTAATTGTTACATGTTTAACATCTGAATTTATTGGAAAATGCTTTTGAGTAGCTGTCTAGCATTGTGTATGTTAGACTACCAGACTAAGTGTCAGTTTAAAGAAGATAATGAAGGGTATTAAATGCTAATAGCCATCATGCTGTAGTCCTGGGTTTGATTACATCAGTGTACTTTTGCCTAATTACTGTGTGACTTAACAAGTCAATTCAGCAGTGCTCTGGGTCTCCTGTGAAAACATGTACTTGTACCTAGTGTGTTTAACCAGTTAACAAGTAAATAAAAAGTATATATTTTATACGAAATGTCTCCGGATTAAAGAAAGTATCACATTGTAAAAAATCCACAGGAAAACAGGTAGCCAGTACTGAATCACAGGTATTCTATTTTTAATTTAATTCATTCACCAGTGCCACCAAAAAAGAACAGAGCAACCACTACCATGAATTCAGCAATCAAATAAAAAAATAGAAAAAAAAATGCAAAGAGCCTAGATTTCTTTCTTCTGGCTGTAGGTCATTGGCAAGATTGTGGTCTCTGAATGGAATTGATAGATGTCAGGTGATTAGACACTGTTCCTGTTACGTCTTGGGGGTAAAGTGAAAACTGATAAGTCAGTATCAGAGGCTTTCTCTTACTTGACGGAAAGATAAACTCTATCATAGTTCAGTTATGGGTTCTGAGGTAACTCAGAAATCCAGTTTTTAAATAAAAAATTATTTTACAAAGACTTCATTTGATACTGTGTGAGAAAAGTGAGGGTCTTTTTTTTTCTTTCCTTCTTATACTCTTTTTCAGATTTGAGGACAATGATGCTTCAAAACATACCCCTCACACACACACACACACACACACACACACACACACACACACACACCCCTACTTGATGAGGGTTATGATATCTCTGAGACCGGTTAAGGCTAATTTCTAGCTTACAGAGTCCATATCTACTTTCTTCCTTTGAGGTGCACTTTCAGTGTGCCTGTAGCATTTCCTTTGACAACCATAGGAGTATTTCTGATTGTAACTGAGCAGGAATAGATAACTGCTTGGTGTAAAAATGATAATGGTGGAGTTTTCATTGCCTCTTGATGGTGATTAGGTTCATAGGTTAGTACTAAGCTAACTGCCCTTGCGAGCCATTTTAAGCTTAGCCAATTATCCCTTGTGAGACTCAGACCCTGCACCTTGTGTTTGTCAGGCAAACACCTTAACCATTAGGCCACCCTCCCAACCCTGGGCTTTGTTTCATAACTAATGTTAGTGTGGCACACTTCCCACTGACACAGATGATTTTCCAGGCACATCACAAGTGTGGTACCTCCTCGGGGATATACACTTCCTTACTGAGTCTCAAAGAATTCTGAACCATGGAATTCATTAAAAAGAAGAAGCCTTCTTGATGCTGAGTTTCCATGGTGGCCTATACTGTGACACTTACCATGTAGAAGGTTTTGCCCCTGCCCCTTGCACACGTCTAATTATTATTCGTACTCCTGGCTTCCTGCAACAGAATTGTGTCATTTCACTAACCTTACTTTCATTGAATGCTTCCGTTAAAAATCCCTACACAAAATGTGTCTAATTTCTTCCGTTTCATTTTTTAAATAAGCTTTGGAATATGCACTTAGATGTCTTTGTTTCACCTCTTAGTATTTTGTATAATTATTTGTTTTAATTGCTGCGGAGTGTTGGTAATGAGTTACGAGAACAGAATTTTACAAATGCAGTATGTGCTCGTTCCTCTTAACTAGGCTACCATGGTGTATGTGAATATAGATAACAGAGGGAAGGACACGGACCTCCTTAACTAAAAGGAGATAGGAGTACAGGGGGCTTGCTTCACTGCAAAAACAGATTTTTGTTTTTACAAGCTATTCGATGAAACTTGAATTTAATATTACTTACTTTATGGTATTGGGTTCAGAGAAAATACCTTCAATTAAAGGATCTGGTTCACTATATCTCACAGTCCTTTATCAGTGCAGTTTTTTTATTAAATCTGTAACATTGTGCTCATTAACGAGTTGGTTTCCTCATTTCCCAAATTATGAGGTACAGGGGTTCCATCCATAAACCAGGGTAGGTTTTAGGGATGGTATTGACACTATATTCATGGCTCTTTGCATCTTTTCACAGGCCATGGTCAGTGAATATGTAATGTAATAGCTTCACAAAGGAGGTCCCTGTTGCACTGAATCTTATATTCAGTCTCAGAAGGACTCTATTACTCGTACATTGCAGTACACTAATTGTTTATCATGCCGATGCTGTGTCTGTTTCTTCATCATGACTCATCGTCAGAGCCGGATAAAATACTGTTACAGCACCACTTCAAATTCATCTTCCGTGGGTGATGGTCTTCTGCTAAATCTGCCCCTGCTTAATGTCAGCAATGGAAAGGTAGACCAGGTTAGTTTGAGAAGTCTGGACCCAGAAAGGATGACCATTCCACAGTTTCCCACCTCAGACGGCATGACTACTGATGTTATTCTATGCTATAAATGTTTGGGGGGGGGGTTCTATTCTGACTAGGAGTTAATGCTAAACATTTTTGAAGGATGCACAACTGAAAGCAGAGTGAGGAACCTTTTCTGCTCCCTTGTTATTACCCAGATCAAAAACAGCTACCACAATTGGTGTATTCTTCCTGCTAAGTATACACCCAGAGTCCTTCAAACAATCTGGAAAAATAAGTACACAAAGCATCTGACACTGTCTTATAGGTCTGGCTGTGTCAAAGCACAAAGCAAAGCCATTGTGAGTCAGCTTCCCCTAAAAGACATGTTATTGCACAGTCATAGTCACAGAGTACTTCATTGCTTTTCTAAAATGTTTCATTTCCAGTAATTATGTTATTGTCTGTATGACTAATCAAGAAACAGTGGTGCTATTTTGCAATAATACTGCTATTTCTATGGCTGATTAACTAATCATGTCTCTTGAATTTTCACAACCACTGTATAGTTAAGGAATACTTGAGTGGCATACCTCTCAAATGTACAGATTTTTGCCCCATATTTTTGGTCTGCTTTTCATAAAAATGTGGTTTGCTGGCAAGTCTCTGGCAAATCATTGAGGGTTAAAGTCAGAAAATAATGACAGGCATTTAAGTTTCAGACTTCATACCCTTCAGAAAATTCTTGCTAATGCAAAACCTGTTATTCTATCTACTTTCTAAGTTTGTAAGAGTGATATTTAAAAAGTGTCCCTATTTTTGGCCTTTTGCCTCCCCGTTATTTGTGGATTTGTCCAGATTTGTTTGTCTAAGAGGTTGAGAGGTTTGTTGAGTGGCCAAGCTTGTCTGCAGCTTTGAAAGGAAGTGAAGAGGAGTCCTTTCAAAGGCTGAGGAGTCTGAGGTTCTTAACAGAGCCTCACATTTTCACTTTTCATGCTGTAGTGTGGTTTATCAACCACTCAGTGCATGACACCGTTTATCAACCACTCAGTGCATGACTCCGTTTATCAACCACTCAGTGCATGACACCAACATGACACATTTATCAACCACTCAGTGCATGACACCAACATGACACATTTATCAACCACTCAGTGCATGATACCAACATGACACATTTATCAACCACTCAGTGCATGACACCAACATGACACATTTATCAACCACTCAGTGCATGGCACCAACATGACACATTTATCAACTACTGAGTGCATGACACCAACATGACACATTTATCAACCACTCAGTGCATGACACCAACATGACACATTTATCAACCACTCAGTGCATGACACCAACATGACACATTTATCAAGCACTCAGTGCATGACACCAACATGACACATTTATCAACCACTGAGTGCATGACACCAACATGACACATTTATCAAGCACTCAGTGCATGACACCAACATGACAAATTTATCAACCACTCAGTGCATGACACCAACATGACACATTTATCAACCACTCAGTGCATGACACCAACATGACACATTTATCAACCACTCAGTGCATGACACCAACATGACACATTTATCAACCACTCAGTGCATGGCACCAACATGACACATTTATCAAGCACTCAGTGCATGACACCAACATGACACATTTATCAACCACTCAGTGCATGACACCAACATGACACATTTATCAACCACTCAGTGTATGACACCAACATGGCACATTTATCAACCACTCAGTGCATGATACCAACATGACACATTTATCAACCACTCAGTGCATGACACCAACATGACACATTTATCAACCACTCAGTGCATGACACCAACATGACACATTTATCAACCACTCAGTGCATGACACCAACATGACACATTTATCAACCACTCAGTGCATGACACCAACATGACACATTTATCAACCACTCAGTGCATGACACCAACATGACACATTTATCAACCACTCAGTGCATGACACCATTTATCAACCACTCAGTGCATGACACCAACATGACACATTTATCAACCACTCAGTGCATGACACCAACATGACACATTTATCAACCACTAAGTGCATGACACCAACATGACACATTTATCAACCACTCAGTGCATGACACCAACATGACACATTTATCAACCACTCAGTGCATGACACCAACATGACACATTTATCAACCACTCAGTGCATGACACCAACATGACACATTTATCAACCACTCAGTGCATGACACCAACATGACACATTTATCAACCACTCAGTGCATGACACCAACATGACACATTTATCAACCACTCAGTGCATGACACCAACATGACACATTTATCAACCACTCAGTGCATGACACCAACATGACACATTTATCAACCACTGAGTGCATGACACCAACATGACACATTTATCAACCACTCAGTGCATGACACCAACATGACACATTTATCAACCACTCAGTGCATGACACCAACATGACACATTTATCAACCACTCAGTGCATGGCACCAACATGACACATTTATCAACCACTCAGTGCATGACACCAACATGACACATAATGCATCTCCTATAATCCTTATAATAGATTTACCAAAATACCTTGTGCTTGCTAATCTACTGAACTGTAAAATACCACAGGTAAAGAAAAGCCTGTGGTCTGAGGAGGAACACTGTCCAATCTCTCCACAAAATAAAGTGTCTTATTCAATTTCCTTATTGCATCTTTTTAAAGAGGCAATAATCATGTTCCACCAGCCAGAGAAGTAGTCGGTAGCATTTTGTTAGATCCAGGTTAAGGAGAGTTGAAATTATGTAGTTGTACATTTTTCAGGTTTACAAAACACTTTATTGCATTTGAACATTAGTACTTACATCATTTTCCCATTTATGTACTGTTGGTTGGTAAGGCAAACAGCTAGTCTAGTATTTCACACTAGGGACAGATGATGTACCCAAAATCTGGCATGTCTTTACGACCCCCTGTTTTCATTTGGGAAACATTTTGTAAAATTGCTCTGTAGCATTATTTGTGCAACCTGTGTCAATTGATAATTTGCATGATGCATATCAAAGGAATGCTTTACCATCCCACTCCTGCAGCCCACAGCTGCTTACTTGCATATTCGGTAGTAATGCAGTGCAGTATTAATGCTGCAGGCACTATTTGGTAGTAACACAGTACAGTACAGTATTAATGCTGCAGGCACTATTCAGTAGTAACACTGCAGGCACATTACTGATTTGTATCCCCAGAGGCAGATGAGAGCTGTCCAAGCAGTGCTCATCTGCCTGTAAAGTAGTATTTACAAATAAAGCGATATCTTCAGACAAGCAGCTTTGAGAGTCATACTTTCATTTTTAAACACCCTTCTGTTGTGTGATACTACAAGGGATCTTTCCAGCACTATATTCTTTTGGAGAATGTGGTACTTCAACAGGGACAGTGATAGAAAGATTTTAAATATGGTTTGAACAATATGCACAATAACAGCTGCAGCTGCAAACCTGCGCTGCATTTTATTATGCTTTTAATATACGTTAAAGGTTTGATTATTAACATGGTGTGTGGTTACCAATCTAAATAGCAAAACAGATTTAGGATTAGCTTTTATATTCAGATGTCCGCATAGTTGTTTAACAGTTTTGTACAGAGTTCAATATGCTTCAGAGAGTTAAACCTCTTTCCCCATTTGGGTTAATTTATGCTGATATTAATTATATCAGATTGTTCTCATTATGGCCGTAAGCAAATAAACAGTCATTACTTAACAAAGTAAACTAAAACATTTGTTTACTCTCGTAAACCTAATAGCAATTGCTTAATAATATTATTATTGATTCGCTTGAATGTTGTTTTTATGCAGTCTGCTTATATACTTGTTCTGCAGTTTGATCTTAGAACAAGTAATTAGACATTAATAACAGAGCAACTAATCAGGTGTTAATAACTTAAAAAACTATTACTGTCTAGCTTGGCTTTCCTTTTTTGCTTTCACTTGCTTCTGTTAGATCATTTAAAATGCAATGTTTACATTAGCAAATGAATGAGACCTGCAAGTGTTTTTAAATTAAAAAAAAGTATTTGGTTAATCATTGCATGCCTGTTGTATCGCACTTTTAATAATACACTATTTGAAACTCAATCAGTATATAAAAATAGGAGATTTCAAGTGGCATAGCTTTATAGGTCAATAGGGGGTTCCTATTAGAATGACGAAAACGCATTTTGTCGAATGTGTTTTCATCAACACCTAAAGAGCGAACAGGCAAAACAGCGAAGCAGCTGTTCAGCAAATTCTTTCCCTGGGAAAGAAGTCGCTTGACCGCTTCATTGCTTTGCCGTATTCTGCACTGTAGTGTGGTCCCTTGTCTGGTATAGCTCCCAAGCATAAATGTGCAACAGTTACTGACTTTAGGGTTAGGGTGCGGGTTAAGGTAAGTGCATATGTATGAAAGTGTTTACTGGTTTTTTTTTAAGTTAGATGTACAGTTTAGTAAAGTGCATATGTGTTTTAAGCTGTTTACTTTTGTTTTGGGGGGTAGAATTAGGGTTAAGGTAAGTGTGTATGTGTTTGGAACTGTTTACGTAAATGTGCAATAGTTATTGACCTTAGGGTTAGGGTGCGGGTTAAGGTAAGTGCATATGTTTTAAAATGTTTACTTTTTTTTTTTGCGTTAGATGTATGGTTGAGTTACGTGCATATGTGTTTTCAGCTGTTTACTTTTTTGGGGGGGATAGAATTAGGGTTAAGGTACGTGTGTATGTGTTTGGAAGTGTTTACTGTTTTTTATTTTTTTTTTTGGTTGGAACAGCGATTTCTTTCCCTAGGAAAGAAATCGCTGTTCTGAGGTGTCGACATTTTCAGCTTTCACTGAAAAAGAGTCAGTGGAACATCATTAGCTGTTTTAAGCATTCAATGTTTTAATATAGACCCGTCAATAGGTATGTACTAGGCTAATGACCACAAGGGCCTTTTTAAGCCTAGCCCTGCATCCCAAATCTCTGACAAGTTATAGTACCCATGGAATGGATGCATATGGCATGCCATATGTAAAGAAAAAAAGAAATACAGATTGAAAGAAACTTCTGTACTTTTTCTGCGTCACTCTGTTGCATAAGTGTGAGACAGGGCAGATTTCCCAAGACAATAATATGTCCGAACCTGCAGAAGAGAACTTCCATGCTTTGATGCTGGATAGGTAGATGGTTTAACTTTATATTATTAGGCCTACTTGTGCTAATTACACACTTGGCATATATCTGAAAGTTGTGCCAACAACATCAAGCATACATGATGTCGTGATAAGAGCACATAACTCTCCGTCAGATCTCATAAAATAACAGAATATTTGGTAGTAGACTCCATGAACTGCACACTGTAGCACTGATTACCAGAAGTCAAATTAAATGTAGGTTTATCAGAGTCTGGAAGTTTTAGCCTCATATGTTCTAATTTGTATAATTGAGTCATATACATTATTGGCTATGTTGCTCTGCATACTCTTACATAGAAATAAATCATCCTATGTTAGTGTGTGTTTACGGAAATGTAAGCAGGGAGAGTACACAGAGTGCAACAGTTCAGCTGCTAAAATGTTACAGTGCTAATGACACCTATCTGAACTTTGCAGTGGGTTCGTATTACCATATCATATACCATGCTGGCACTAGTAAGCTCAGTAAACTGCAGTTAGACCAGAGGTATCAGATCGGGCAACAGTTATCTCCAGGGAAGGATTTATCGGGAAATGGTTCCAAGTGTCATGTTCTAACCACGCGAGCAGCAAAAAAAAAAGGGAAAGCCTGATCATAATAAGCAAAAAAAAAGTCCTTAGTCTGTCAGCATTAAGTAACTTGATGTAGTGAAACATTAAAGGTACAACATGGTATTTATTTCATATGCTACCATCAATTCCTGAGTTGAGTGAAAGATCAAGTGTAGCATTTTGAGCTCTTCATGGATTGATGTTATTACAAATTAACACAGAACAGTGGAGTATCTTGTTATTATATAAGGACTTGTTTCCAGTAACTATATAATTCTGTCTATAACTCAGCAACATACCCTGATGTTGTTATGCATTCCTGGAATTGGTCTGTGCTTCACTACCATGTCAGGTTGCAGGAACTTACCTAGTCATTGTGTAACTGTCCAATAACACGCCACCATGAACTCTATTATAGGAAATGCTTATACTTTATAGTATACTGTAAGCCTACTGCATCCAAAATTTTATATTCTTTTTTTTTTAATTGATTTGTTAGCCAAGAATATGGACACAACCTTTGAAGATGTGCTTCAGCTATGACCTTTGACAGAAGGGTAGGGCAAAGGTCGTATGCATGGATAGTTTAGAGTTGCTAGTAAATCAAAATGTCTTTGGGTAGAAACCTGAATAACTCAAGGAAGCCTTCTTTTAATAGTGTAAGAACATGCAAACTGCAAGGAGACAACAATAGGAAATCAGAGCTGATCCCATACTAACAGAAATGAAGCAACAATACAAACCATTGCCCTGCACTGTCATTATTGTGTCAATAGGCACACACTCTCAGTTGTTATTGTGATAATACCTTAGATCCACAACATAAAAGTAAATAGATGCAAACATTTATTTTAAGACATTGTGATATAAAATTATTTTCACAGATAAAAAATACAGATTCATCACTTTTTGTGATTTTTATCTAGTGTAGAGTTTCAGGTATGACCCATTACTGGTTTATAGGAAAATATTAGGCTATTTATTCTGCAGACTGCTACAAGCCTAGTTAATAATCAGAGGTCAGAATCAAACCCTTGACCTTGTATCTGTGAGGTAAAAACCTTAACTATTATGTTAATGCCTCCCCCAAGAAGGGTCATGAGTGCAGCTAGGAATATAGTAGCTTACCTCACTCAGAATTAGGCTTGTTTGAGGGCCAATTGAGGACTGGGGCCAGAAGTTTGAGATCCTCTCCACAATTCTATTCTTGAATGAGTCTGAAGTTGAAACACACAGCATGTTTTTGGGAGGTGGGAGGGAACCCCCCCAGAGACACAGAAAGAACATGCAAACTCCATATCTAGGCTTTGTCCGGCGGTCTTGATTGAATCTTGTACCTTGTACATGAGCGGTGAAGACCTTAACCATTATGCCAGTACAATAAACAATAAGAGAATAACTAATAGTAAAGCCAAGTGCTTTAATAATTAATAGCCAGGGAGTTGTGATGGCTGGGCTTGTATAGGCCCTAGGGCCAATAGCCTAGTACCAACCTATGAACCTATAAATACTGTGGGAAGAAATAGTCAGGGAGTTGGGATGGCTGGGCTTGTATAGGCCCTAGGGCCGGTAGCCTAGTACCAACCTATGAACCTATAAATATACAGAAGTTGGTTATCTGGAATATATTACATTAATCTGGAGGAAAACATCAGAATGACCACACCAACCATAGTACAGGGTTATTAGCAAAAGCAACCTGTTTACTTTAACATGGTGGCAGCATGAAAAAGTACAAAGGGAAAGCAGTAAACTGAAAATGTAATGCTGAAATCATGCCTTTGAAAGTTATAGCAATCAGGAGTTAAAAATGACAGTTTTACAATCCGTTGGCACATATTTACAAAAAAGGGTGATGATGCAGTCAGTCATCAGAAAGTGGCCTGGAGTCAAAACTATTTAAAGGTCATGCCTGAAAGCGCCACCACTGTGCTTGTCTATGGTATATTACCACCACTCTACATGGCTATGGTATATTATTTGGTGTCACTATCTGGCAATGGTGGCTAGTGCACTTAAAACTGCAGATTTCACATGTTTCATGCTATGTTTTCAGTGCCCAGATGTATGCTCTCACATATCTTGGTACTTATCAGAGGTCATCATTGGTGAACTGCATTCTGGGTATTATATGTTAGCAAAGATTGTTCATCCGTATACACCTGTACAACACTTGTTGCACATTGCCATGCCATTGTCAGAAAATGTGTTTCGATCTGAAGCACTGAGTTTATGAATCTCACCCACTGATAAGAACCTAAACACAACTTAAATGGCATTCCAATCAATTCCAAAAGTAATATATGATTAAAAGAGCAAAGGACATAATAGTTCTTTAAGAAATAGTTTTCAATTAAATCTAGCTTGATAAAATTACATTTTCATGATTTAACAAAATAATATTAGTAGTGCAGGGGCGGTCCTGGACTAGACTTTGTCTCCCATCCATAGATCTAAGTTCAGCTTGAAAATGGACTGGGGTGACCTTTGTTTTATTTGGATAGGGAGCCTGTTCCATAGCAGCAGTTTCCTCTGCGAGATATACTAGTCCCTCCAAACCATTCTGCAGGTTGAGATCCCTAGAGCAAGTGTTTCTGATGATGTTTTGCTTGCTGATGTGCAGTAATTCCATCAGTAATGGGTCAAAGGATGCCTAATATGCCAGACACAGGTGACCTCTTAGCAGTCTGTAGGATACCAAGTACAGCAATGGGGCTTTGAGTCAGTCCATGTAGCACATGTTGTTTAGGCCATGTATCATTTTAGTGATATATCTCTGTTGGCATTCCAGTTGTTGCATGTGCCTGAACAGATACATGTCAAAAGGGCCATTACATTCATTGACTGGCCTAATAAGAGCTGAGTAAAGGGGGACAATGACATTACTAGATCATATCTAGACACCATTTCTTTGTTTATATGCTATGCAATATTGAAGGATTTTCTCATAGGAATAGGTACATTTTGGTCTAACGTTGGGTCACAATCCACATAAATTCCCAAATCCCAAACAACTGTGTCAACTCGTAGGGTTGCATTGTCAATGTGGTAGTTCCTTGGGGTAGATGACTTCTAAAGGATACAATAATGATTTTTGACATTTAATTTCAGTCCATGATTATGGCATCAGTTATTTATTTGAGAGAAACCATCCTGCAGGTTGGCTAAATCATTTGGGTATTCAATGACTGCTCCTAGCTTGCAGTCAGTTAGAGCCCTTTGGTGTTGGCCAAACAGGAGAGGGCTCAGCATAAGGACTGCACTGGTGACTGGCCTCTTTGTGGAGGTAACTTCCCCTGTTTTGATTGTCTGCATCCTTTCTGTGAGCCAGTTAGAAATCCAGCATGTGACACCGAGGTTTATTCCCGGTTTATGCAGCTTTTCTACTATACCTGTGTGGGAAATTGTGTGAAAGGCGTTGGCCAGGCTGAGGTATGCAGTCTCTACTGCTTTGCCTTCATTCATTGCTTTGGTGACCTTTTCAAAAAAAATCTACCAGCTTGAGTAAGCAACAAATTCAAACTGAGAAGGGTCCAATGTTTAGAGTTTCCCTATGTCTTGATTGATTAACTGCATGATACGTCTTTCCATGGCTTTGCATATAAGGCTGGTCAGACTTATGGGTCTGTAATGGTCTGGCTTTTTGCTCTCCTGTATTTTGTTTGTTACAGGACAAAATGTATCAGAACAAAAAATTCATATTAAGAGTTTTGTAATTCATTTATTCGGTCATTTTAAAATGTATAGTGCAAACTAAGAGAGGAAAATAATTAGAAGCTGTTTGTATCTGAGGAGGAAAGAAAAGGAAAACACCTGGTTCTGGTACCTTTTGGTTTACAGAACCAGATGAAGCTGCTACTGCTGTGTGGTGGTGGGTGCCATTTAAGCAATATACTAGGAAAAGTCTTCTGTAATGTACAGATGTATGAAAATGCTGATTAATGAAGACCACTAATCTTTTTGACTTTATAAGTCTCCTTCAGCTAACCCCCTCACTGCTCCCCTCCACTCGTTGCCCCTTCCTTTCCTTACTCCCCTCCACTCTTTGCCCCTTCCTTTCCTTACCCCCCTCCACTCTTTGCCCCTTCCTTTCCTTACTCCCCTCCACTCTTTGCCCCTTCCTTTCCTTACTCCCCTCCACTCTTTGCCCCTTCCTTTCCTTACTCCCCTCCACTCTTTGCCCCTTCCTTTCCTTACTCCCCTCCACTCTTTGCCCCTTCCTTTCCTTACTCCCCTCCACTCTTTGCCCCTTCCTTTCCTTACTCCCCTCCACTCTTTGCCCCTTCCTTTCCTTACTCCCCTCCACTCGTTGCCCCTTCCTTTCCTTACTCCCCTCCACTCTTTGCCCCCTCCTTTCCTTACTTCATCTTAAGAGGCTGTAAACGTATCTTTGACTTAAACTATAGCATTGCATGTACCCAGTAAATCTAGCCCTGTAAAAAAGGCACGACAAACTGCGGAAATTCATCTGTTCTTTTGGAAAGAAGAATGCTGGCTACATGAACTAAGTCGTCCCAAGGTCGCACTGAACTAAGATAAATGGAAGCAAATTTTAACAGATAAATGTGAAAGAAGTTGAGCAACACTTGCCTTTATTAATAAACATGCAATATTCATTTATTTATTTTAATAAACATGCCATATTTAAAAGAAGCATTTGAAATTGTTTATAAATGCACTGTAGATTTGTTAGAGAGAGAATGTACTGCCGTTTGGAAGTGAAACGACTTTGCACAAAATGGCAGCACTTGAAGCCTCATGTTTCTAAATGATGTTACTCTAAGCCAAAGAATATTGCTTTATTTGGGACCTCTTCCCCCAAGATGCATGCAACTGTGGAAACAAGAAAGTGCCTTTCAAAATTCAGAACTAAAGCCAACAGGAAATTCTGTGTGGGACTTGTGTAAGTAGAGATGGGAAATAGTAGCCGAGTAGCTGCTAGATTTTTTGGTGCACAAAGAGAAATAATTCTGAAGAGTCTGTTTTGGGCTTGAAAGTGAGTGACAGGAGACACTATATCTTTAACTAAAATTCATTTAGATACAGACTTGCTGTATGTCATCCCTATGTTCAAAATTCCCTTATAAATTTCTTGTGTATGATTATTCCTGTTTGCATATTTATTTTTAAGTGGGGCACTTTATGTACTTTGAGTAAGGAACATTATTATTAAATGCTAAATATGTGTTACTTGTAATTTATTTATTTATAAACTTAATAGTTTATGTATATAAAGCCTGTACCATCACACGACCCACCATTTCTGCACAGTACTTCCTCTTGCTTTATCTGAGCTGGGCCAAAGTGTCTTCATCCCCCCTCCTTCATCTTCAGTACTTCTTCCCTAACACTGTGATTCGTCAACACTATTAGTGTTAGTCTTATTAAGAAAGCATCCTGTAAATTTTAACATCTTTGTGAAGAAGTATTGAATGGACAGAACCTTACTTTAGCATTTTATTCTAAATATTCTCATCGCATTTCTGGTATGCTTCTGATTTTTTTTGCCCCCACCACTATCTGCAACATCCTGCTATCCTTCCTCCATCTCTGTAGCAAGACAAAGAGGAAATGGGGTGCCTTCTAGGGTACCATCTTTACAATAGGGAAATAATTTTCCCTTTGGCCTACCTTTAGTGGGATGGAGTTAGGACAAAGTAAAGGAAATCTCTCATCTCTGTGGTGCCAGCCAGCAAGGGGAAAAGCACCGCTCATAGCTGCATGGCTGATGGCCTCTGACTGAGGGAGGTTTTGATGATTATGAGAAGAGATATAAAAACAATAAAAAAGAAGAAAAAGCTGAAATGTTTGTGAGTTCTGCTGATGTACATACCGTGAATACAATGTACGGTGAGCACAGTGATAATGCATTCAGAGCTGGACAGAGGGACACACTTGGCTAAAGCAACCAATTGGTATGATCAGAGATTATTCTGTGACTCTGGGCATGATAAGTAGAATTCATGCAATCCAAATGAGGAGTGATATATTTTTCTGCTGGAAAGAATAATAAGAATGTAGCATTAGTAAGAATGTAGCATTAGTAACAATGTAGCATTAACAAGAATGTAACAATAATAAGAATGCGGCATTAATAACAATGTAGCATTAGTAAGAATGTAGCATTAATAAGAAAGTAGCATTAGTAAGAATGTAGCATTAATAAGAATGTAGCATTAGTAAGAATGTAGCATTAATAAGAATGTAGCATTAATAAGAATGTAACAATAATAAGAATGTAGCATTAGTAAGAATGTAGCATTAGTAAGAATGTAGCATTAATAAGAATGTAACAATAATAAGAATGTGGCATTAATAAGAATGTAGCATTAGTAAGAATGTAGCATTAATAAGAATGTAACAATAATAAGAATGTAGCATTAGTAAGAATGTAGCATTAATAAGAATGTAACAATAATAAGAATGTGGCATGAATAAGAATGTAGCATTAGTACGAATGTAGCATTAATAAGAATGTAGCATTAGTAAGAATGTAGCATTAATAAGAATGTAACAATAATAAGAATGTGGCATTAGTAAGAATGTATCATTAGTAAGAATGTAGCAATAATAAGAATGTAGCATTAATAAGAATGTAACATTAATAAGAATGTGGCATTAATAAGAATGTAACATTAATAAGAATGTGGCATTAATAAGAATGTAGCATTAATAAGAATGTAGCATTAGTAAGAATGTAGCATTAATAAGAATGTAACAATAATAAGAATGTAGCATTAGTAAGAATGTAGCATTAGTAAGAATGTAGCATTAATAAGAATGTAACAATAATAAGAATGTAGCATTAATAAGAATGTAACATTAGTAAGAATGTAGCATTAATAAGAATGTAGCATTAGTAAGAATGTAGCATTAGTAAGAATGTAGCATTAATAAGAATGTAGCATTAGTAAGAATGTAGCATTAGTAAGAATGTAGCATTAATAAGAATGTAACAATAATAAGAATGTGGCATTAGTAAGAATGTAGCATTAGTAAGAATGTAGCAATAATAAGAATGTAGCATTAGTAAGAATGTAGCATTAGTAAGAATGTAGCATTAATAAGAATGTAACATTAATAAGAATGTGGCATTAATAAGAATGTGGCATTAATAAGAATGTAGCATTAGTAAGAATGTAGCATTAATAAGAATGTAGCATTAGTAAGAATGTAGCATTAATAAGAATGTAGCATTAGTAAGAATGTAGCATTAATAAGAATGTAACCATAATAACAATGTAGCATCCAATCTAATGATGCTGTAGACATGCAATCTCAAGGTGTTGCAGGGTTGTGAGAATGTACTTGAAGGAGTTCGGAACAGTCAAGATAATGTACCTTTTGCATCTGTTTGAACTTGAAGCTAGTACAATTCACGGGCAGGTAAATGCTGTATGCAAAGTATAGAATGCAAGGAAAATAGTGTATATTCTGAATTTTTTTGTCAAATAATGATTTTAATCATTTCGTAACAAAGAAATTAGGTGAAAATGTACCTGTGTTTAGCACTTCATTAGAAGTAGAAGAGCTTCAGTCATAATTGTAAAGAAGTTAAAGCTTACGCATCACAGAATAGAAATGATATTCTGAAAATGTATGTTGATCTGTTTCAGGGCTTAGCTTACTGATATGTGAATATTACCTAAAGCAGGTCCTGTGCTTTGAATATAAGGTTAACATTAAGCAAGTATTAAAATATATACAGTCATTAGACATGATAATCAGGACCTACACAAAAGATTAATAATTTTGTGACCGTGATAAAACACAGAAAGGTCACTATTTCTATTAATCTACAATATCTTAATAAATGGATCCAAAGAGAGGATTGTACACTTGAAACTGCTGAGGAATTGTTTTTATAATAACTTCTTCTTCTTTCGACTGCTCCCGTTAGTGGTCGCCACAGCAGATCAACTGTTTCCATTTCTTCCTGTCCTTTGCATCTTGCTCTGTCACACCAGCCACCTGCATGTCCGCTCTCACCACATACATAAACCTTATCTTAGGCCTTCCTCTTTTCCTGTTACCTGGCAGTTTCATACTTAGCATCTTTCTCCCAATATACTCTGCATCCCTCCTCAGCATATGTCCAAACCAACGTAATCTTGTCTCTCTGGCTTGGTCTCCAAACCTTCCAACCTGGGCTGATCCTCTAATATACTTATTCCTAATCCTGTCCATCCTCATCACACCCAGTGCAAATCTTAACATCTTCATCTCTGCCACGTCAAGCTCTGACTCCTACCTTTTTGTCAATGCCACTGTCTCCAACCCATATAACATAGCTGGTCTCACTACCCTCTTGTAGACCTTCTTTTTCACTCTTACTGGTACTCATCTGTCACAAATCACTCCTGACGCTCTTCTCCACCCACTCCATCCTGCCTGTACTCTCTTCTTCACCTCTCTTCCACACTCACCATTACTCTGAACTGTTGATCCCAAGAATTTAAACTCCTCCACCTTTGCCACCTCTACTCCCTGCATCCTCACCATTCCTCTATCCTCTCTCTCATTCACACACATATATTCTGTCTTAGTCCTGCTGACCTTCATTCCTCTTCTCTCTAGAGCATATCTCCACCTCTCCAGGGTCTCCTCCACCTGTTCCCTACTCTCACTACAGATCACAATGTCATCTGCAAACATCATAGTCTACGGGGACTCCTGTCTGATCTCGTCTGTCAACCTGTCCATCACCATTGTAAATAAGAAAGGGCTCAGAGCTGATCCTTGATGTAATCCCACCTCCACCTTAAACGCATCCATCACTCCCACTGCAGACCTCACCGCTGTCACACTACCCTCATACATATCCTGTACCACTCTTACATACTTCTCTGGCACTCCCGACTTCCTCATACAATACCACAACTCCTATCTAGGCACCCTGTCATATGCTTTCTTTAAATCCACAAAGACACAATGCAACTCCTTCTGACCTTCTCTGTACTTCTCCATCAACACTCTCAGAGTAAATGTCACATCTGTAGTGCTCTTTCCTGGCATGAAACCATACTGCTGATCACTAATCATCACCTCCCTTCTTAACCTAGCTTCCACTACTCTTTCCCATAACTTCATGCTGTGACTGATCAATTTAATCCCTCTGTAGTTACTATAGCTCTGCACATCACCCTTATTCTTAAAAATTGGTACCAAAACACTTTTTCTCCATTCCTCAGGCATCCTCTCACTTTCCAAGATTTCATTAAACAATGTAGTTAAAAACTCCACTGCCATTTCACCTAAACACTTCCATGCTTCCACAGGTATGTCATCTGGAACAACAGCCTTTCCGTTCTTTATCCTCTTCATAGGTATCCTTACTTCCTCCTTGCTAATCCATTGCACTTCATGATTCACTATCCGCACATCATCCAACCTTTTCTCCCTCTCATTCTCTTCATTCAACAAACCCTCAAAGTACTCTTTCTATCTCCTCAACACACTTTCCTCACTTGTGAGTACATTTCCCTCATTATCCTTTATCACCTTTACCTGCTGCACATCTTTCCTAGCTTGGTCCCTCTGTCTAGCCAATGGATTAGCACAGGTCCTTTTCTCCCTCGTTAGTGTCCAACCTTTTATACAACTCTTCATGTGCCTTATCCTTAGCCTTCACCACCTCTCTCTTTGCCATGGACCTCATCTCCTTATACTCTTGTGTACTTTCTTCATCGCTCTGACAATCCCACTTCTTCTTCGCCAACCTCAATAATAATAATTTGTTAAGCAGGTAGGCCAGCCAGACACACAGTCCCTTTTCAGGAGTGAATCAGGAGCAATGTCATATGAAGTGAATTGCTGAAGGTCACACAGTAGGCAAATGAGGGTGACAAGAATCACACCCTGTGCCAGAGGAACTACAGCTCATTACCTTAACACTGCACAAAATACCCAATGCCAGACTTTTTTTCAGTGCTTAATGCAAAGTAGGCATTTTTTGTAGATCAATTTGAATGGAGCCAGTTTGAAATTCTTGCATGTTCAGTAAACCTTCAGTCATATATAGAATCTTAAGGCTACTTTTTAGGATCTCAGCAGCAGAAGTGCTCCAGTGAGCTGTAGTAAACATGCCTGTGGAGTTACATAAAGTCATTAATATTACTGATGACATTTTAGTCTGGGGTTCTGAAAGCAGGTACTGTATGCTGAACTGTTGTGTGGTTGTGTCCTGATTCTGTGTCATCTGGTAGCACCTTTCCATGATGTCATTGAGGAAAATATTTCAGTACTGTGGGTGTCACATTTTTGAAGTGTTTGAGACATGGTTGATTGAGAATGGTCACAGGCAGATACCGACAAGGTATACACAAGTGTGAATATACAAAAACCCAAAGACATACAATCTCTTATGCAGTCCTTCGGAATAGCACAGTATCTATCAAAGTTTATTCATTATATTACTGTGACAGTGATGCTACAGGCAATACACTCACCTTTGGTGCAGAAGGATGCCACTACTCTTCTCACTCCAGGTAGATGGATTGCTGACCCTACAGTGTAGCATAAGGAGGGGCCTGAACTTCTGAGTGGGTCATTCTTTGGGCAAGATGTTGAAACCAAGGTCCTGTTCACTTGAATTGGTGGTAGCGTAAGTGGATATAAAAGATCCCATGACCACTATCAAAAAGCGTAGGGGTCCTGTATTTGTATACAAAATAACTCTCATTTACAAATTATTTACACATTTACAAATATTGATATATGTACAAATATATAAATATACAAACCTGTTTACACAAATTCATAATTTCCTTTACAATCATGCAGCATTTTCTTCCCTGTTAGACCCCCACTCCTTTTTTCATAACTACTATCTGATTTTACTTAGTATTGTTGCTAAAATCCATTTACCATAAAAAATAATTTCATTTATTCTTTCATTCCATATAACCCATAAAACATAAAACAACTTTTTGTCTACTCTTTTAACATATTCTATACTTCTAGTCTTATAATATCTATATTTAATCATATCCATGTTTATTTTATCCATTTCTTTTATATCTTCCCAAAAAATCTTCTTTACATAGTTTTCCCCATAACTTTTTATTCTTTTACATTTCAAAAACACATGTCCTGTAGTTTCGTCATCGTCTTGGCAATGTAAACATATTCTATCACTTTTCTTTTAATATGGGATATTTCCTTTTACTATTGACAATTTATCTATTATCAGGCTACACAAAAACACTCTTGACATTATGTTGTCTGATTAAAGCATTTCCTTCTTATTTTTATAGCTTTAACTTTTTCATCTGTTGGATTTCCCGTGGTTTACGCAGTAATGCTTTATCGTTACATTCTTAAATGATACTTTTTATCTTTTTCTATATCATCAACTTCTGTTTTCCACAAATATTATTTTTTCTTGGTAACTTTTTATTTTTTCATTTATACATTATTTTCTCTTTTACTCTTTTTTTACCATATCCCAAAATGTGTTACAGTTATATTTATACAGTTTTACTACTAATCTCTCCTCTTTTGTATTTATCCACTTCAACACTTTGTACACATTTAATGAAGTAGTGTACACCACCGGGTTAATTAACCCTAAACCTCCTTCTTCTTTATACAAAACTCCTCTTTTTACTGGGTTTAATCTAGAACCCCATATAAATGAAAATGTATATGGAATAATTCAAATACTGTTGACAACATAAATACACTTGCTAAGTATGCTATTTTCCGCATCACTACTGAATTTATCAAATAAGCCTTTTTTCTGAATAATTTATATGTTCTCCAGAAAGGGCATGTTTGCTTTATTTCTTCTACTGTTTCTTTTGCCTGTTAAATTCTACTGACATCTTTATTCCCAAATTTTATACCTAACACAGAAATGTCATTCATTGTAAAATATATACATATCCCTGATCTTTACTGCTTCACCTAAACCTTTACTTTTCTCTTTATTTAAAGCAATCCTTGTCATATCTAGACACTTATTTGTATAAATTATTACTTCTTTTATCTAAATTTTGTTTTTTTGCAGTTATTACAATGTCATCTACTTATGTTAACCGAACTGGAAGTCTTAACCCTTCAAGTGTCATATACCCCACCTCCTAAATTGTATAATTCATTTTACATACTATCACATTCGTAACTAATGCTAATAAAATTAAAAAATAAATAACTAATGCAAAGAGTATACAACTCATTGGACATCCCTGTCTTACACCACTCTTTGTATGTACCTCTTTGCTTAACCAGCCATTTACAAGTATTTTTACATTACTACTATACACTGGCATACATAATTTTTTAACTTTCTCACTTATATTATTTCATTATTACCATTAAGATTTCATGTCCAATTGTGTCAAATTCCTTATTAAGATCTCCTATTATGATTTTCACTTCTACTTTTCTGACCATAATATCATTCACAAATTTCTCTGTCATTAATAATTCTTGGCAACCCTTGCACTTTATATTATGTATGCCATCTTCCATAATATTTTCCATTTTAGTTTCAAATCTCTTTTGTCTTATTTTCATAAAGATCTTGTAATCATTATTATTCAATGCTATTGGTCTCCAGTTTTTTTATTCTTGTATGTCTTCCTTCTTCCATATGAATTTAAGTATTGCACTGCATAAGTCTTTATACATTCAAAATCTTTAAAAATATTTTTTGCCAATACCTTACATTTTTATACATTTCATACCCTATTGCATCTGGGTCTGCAGCCGAATCTGTATTTACTTGCCCTAATACCTTATCTAGCTCATTGTAGAAATCTCCTTCTCCAAGTCTTCATTCTCTTCTTCTGTTAACTTTTTTACTTTCCTTGTTCTTTCGCTACTTTCTTTTTTCTTTAACATTTCTTACACATATGTACTACATGTTTCATAATCCTTTCCTGAGTTCTATTTCTCCTTTTACATTTTTATTTCCGTCGTTACACTACATCTTCCTTCACTATCCTGCTTACGTAACGCACTGCTTCTTCTCCTTTTCCTTATAAAAATATCTTTGTTTATATAACAATTCTTGTATTTTTTCTTGATTCTTTCATATAATTGTTTTTCTGTGCCAAAGTACTATTTTTTAACACCTTTATTGAATTATCACTTATGACATAGGCAAACTTACAGTTATACAAAAATAATCAAATTGTATTAAATTAACATTAAACTTCACATATATTACTATATGTCATGTAACCTAAGTAACATTACATACATTTTTCAATTCCTGCCCCTTTTTTTTAAACAAGAAACATCTTTATTAAACCATCACTTATGACATAAACAATCATACATTTATATAAATATTGAAGAAACACACCGACACAATTCTAGTTGCAAGCATTTTACATCACAAACCATAGTGACACACTCCCAGTTGCAAACATTACACATCAGTTATAATCTACCCAATCATTTTCAGTCAAACATTACATAGCTCATTTAAGTTTTGCCTTCTTTTAAACCTCATTCCTCCCCAGTGTGTTGTTATTGTTCCCACAATTCACATTTTTCGTATGTAGTTTGTTCCTACCCTTTTCTAAAGATCTAATTTCCAGTTGTTTTATCTCTGTTATAATATGTTTAACTCTAATATAATACAATAATACTATAATATAACAATATATATATATATATATATATATATACATATATATATATATATTTATTTTATTTTTTTATTTATCATTTGTTGACCGGGAAAGTCCGACTAGGTTCCGCAGAGCCTGTTTTCAGCAGAGGCCTGGGGAGAAATGCTCCAGATGCATGTCTTTGGAATGTGGGAGGAAACCGGAGTACCCGGAGGAAACCCACGCGAACACAGGGAGAACATGCAAACTCCACACAGAAGGCACCCCAGCCGAGAATCGAACCAGAGAACCTCTTGCTGTGAGGTGACCGTTAACCACTGCGCCGCCCATATATATATATATATATATATATATATATATATATATATATATATATATATACTTCTAATATAGCTGGTTTAGATTTTGATTTCTCTTTTCTAGTAACTGATTTTTTGGCAGCCACCATAATTAGACACAGCAAGGCCTTACCATGTCTAGGTAATTCAGGTTCTGTATCATAGCTCAGAAAAATCATCTCTCTCATCACAGGAATCTGCCCACCCAGCATCTCCTACAGTGCATCCCGCAGGGAATCCTTAAAGTCTGCCAACCCACTGCAGTCCCAGAAAATATGTTCTCAAGTACCTCTTTCTTCCCTGTTACACCTCCATTATTTGCTGTCTACTTGAGGAAAAATTCTCTGGACTCTACTTGGGGTATAAAAATATCTATGTAAACATTTCCAAGCAAAACTACTAAATCTTCTAGATGTTGTCAAAGTACTTTCTATCATTGTGTTATAAATCTTCCAATGTATTGTTATATTTTTCTTTCTCTTCTTTTCTCACATCATATTGCCACTGTAAAACCATTTTTATATTTTCCTTAACTATCATCCACCATTCAGACCAGTTTTTATAAAATAGTCTCATAGTAATATGATCTTTCCATAACTGCATTAGGAATTGCTTTCCTTCTTCATTCCATGTTTTCTCATTTATCCTTTTTATTCCTTTGCCTATTTTTATACATTCCTTGTTTTCTTTTATCTCTAGCCATGACGCAAGATGATCAGAAAATCCTGTTTCAACTACCTCCACTTCTCCTATAACTAAACCTTCTGATACTATAAAATAATCTATTTCAGTTCTATACACACCCGTTTTATAAGTCCATGACTTTTTGTACCAAAGTTTAACTTACTACATCTTACAATGTTTAACATTTTCATATATCATTTCCTTTCTTTTTATGCTTGTCTCTTAAATCACAGTTAAAGTCTCCTGTCCTTATAATATTCATATTTATCACTACATGGGTGGTGCAGCGGTACTGTTGTCACCTCACAGCAAGAGGTTCTCCCATTCGATTCTCGGCTGGAGCACCTTCTGTGTGGAGTCTGCATGTCCTCCCCTTGGTTGAGTAGCGTTCGAAAGACATGCGTGAATGGGTGTGCCTTCGCTGAAGGTTGGGCGTCGAGCTGGCACCTCGGCACAGTAAAAATCTACTGCCAATCATTAGCGGACCGGAGTTCCGCTGTGGTGACCCCTAACTGGAAAAAGCTGAAAGAAAAACAACAAAAAAAATCACTACATGGTCTAAAATTTGATAAAATAAGCTTTCCCTTTCTTTACGGTTAGTATAAGCATATAATGTTATAATTATAAATACTTGTTCTTTCCAGTTCAGATCTAAAATGTTCAATCTTCCCATTTTTTGCTAAAATTGTATCTAATATCATTACTATATTTCTATACAATATGGCTAATCCAGAACATCTGTCATTTCCCAAATTATCTTTCATTATCTTACACAAATAAGGTCCTGCCTCTTCTTTTTTCCTTGTAACAAATTATTTTGTTTATATAACATATTATGAATCTAATCTGCTTCATTTTATATATTTCTTACTCTTTCTCATACAATTTTTTTCTCTTTTTCTAATGCCGTTTTGAATATTTCTTGACTTAACACTTTATATTTGTCTTTTATTTTCTTTATTTTCTATATATTCTAGGAATGCTTTTTTTTATATTTTTCTTTAAAATGCATCCAGCATACCATCCAATTTTCATAAAACTCTTTCATACTTTGTGATGTTTCCAGAGTACAATAAGTTATTTTCTTTCTACTAAATCCAAATCAATTAAAAGAATTAATGAAAAAGATTTGGATTTAGTAGAAAGAAAATAACTTATTGTACTCTGGAAACATCACATAAGTATGAAAGAGTTTTATGAAAATTGGATGGTATGCTTGGCTATTTTTCTTTCGAAGTTAGCCTTGGATGATTACATGAGGGACCTTAGTTTCTTACTGATACTGATCAGGGATGTTTTTAGTGAGCTAAACCTCACCATAACGATAAATAGAACATGCTGGAGAGATAGATTCCTGTCACAGAGACCCCCCATGCTTTGGAACAAAATTCCAAACTACATTAGGCAGAGCCCCTCACTAACACTCTTCAAGAGAAGCCTTGATGAGTGGATGGGTAACAGAAAATACACCTCTGGGATCACTTTATTGGCTCTGCTTGACAGAGGATCAGTTAATCAATGGGGTGTCAAAAGCCGACACACTCTGGCTAGGCTTATAAATGTCCTCGGGCAAATAGCCTAGTACCTACCTATGAACCTAAACAATAGCCTATTTCAGTTTTAATGTCATTTCTCTCATACAGCCAATGCTTATTTTCCCATAACTTTAACTTATTGCTCCTCATACTTTCAGTAACTATTTTAACATCACAATTATTTTTTTTCCTCTTAGATTACAAATAAAATCCCCTGCTATTATTATATTCATATTTACACATACATAAGTCCACTTTTGAACGTAATCTCTCTTTGTTTTTGGTAATATATGCATATGAAGCTACAACTCTATATACATATTTCTCCATCTTATGTCTAACACTGTTATTCTACCTATTTCAACTATTGTAACACGTAATATCTTTTTAACATAATGTACATATGCCCGAACATGTTTCTTTACCTGTCTTCCAAAGTTTTTCTATTTATATTCCTTCTTCTCTTAATAATCTTATATCCTCTAATATTATTACTTTAGAATCTATTCCAGCACACCATTGTAATATACTAATTCTTCTCTTAGTGTTTTTCAAGCTGTTAACATTTTAAGCTAATATTCTCAGCGTTTACAGAACAGTTACTGGAATATAATGCGTATCCTTTACCTTTCTTATTTTGAATAGACATTATATTTTAAAATTTTCTTTTTTCCTTTCCCTATTTTTCCTCCTTTTACTTTGTGCCATTCTGACTCATCTTCACTTCTTTTATCTGTTTCCTTTTTCTTCATCTCTTTCATTACCTTCATGTATAACCTCTGTATTAATTTCAGTTTTCTGAATTTCTTCTTGTCACTATTTCTTCTAGCTCTTTCTCTTGTATAACTTCATTTTCACCTTCTTGTATGTCTATTTCACTTTCTAACCATGCGTGTCCAGCATTACCACATTTCTTGCATTTTAAATCACATTTTGTTTGCTTTATGTCCTGCCTTACCACACAAATAACATTTTTCTTATCACATTCATTAACCAAATTATCATCTTTTCCACAAAAATAAGAAGTCTTTGGTTGCCGTTTTTATCTCTCAAAACCCTGAACATTAATAGGTTTACTATTGTTTGTTCGAATGGTTAGTTCATTCTGTAGTTCGAGCAAGACGCAGCCTGGGACACCATCTGGTCCCACTGATGCTGTGTTTTTGGCTTTTGAAAGGGCTGTTTTCACCTGTGTGTCTGTGAATTTTCGGACACTACACTTTTCTGGTATTGTTGTGGGCCCTTTTGGATGTGAGAGGGGGGTGAAATTTGCACTGAATCTATCTGCCAGGATGTTGGTTCGAAACAAAGAAAAGCTTCAGGTGCTTCATTTTTCATTTACAATGAAAAGTAAACCTGAACACAAACATTCCGACCGGCCACAATGTCGACCCAAATGATCGACATATTGAGTTGACATTGTTATTGAAACCATCACGTGATAGCCATGTAGGAACTAATGTAAATCAGAGTCCTATATGACATATCATGTTTTACAGGGGGCAAGCTCCCTGCACACCCCCCCCTGTGGGGGGCTGCACCCCCACACCCCCACTACTAATATATTCTAACTCCGAGATCGCACTACAGTGGGGTGGATGAATTTCCAATCCCCACTGTACCGCGATCTCCATGCACATAGTCGTATACACTTATGCGAATGCACTACTGCATTCGCATAAGTGTGTTCGACTATCCCATCCATTTATGTTTTGAGCACGACATTCTGATTTTTGGCAGCAGACTGTCATTCACACACACCACAGTAAACCACGTTAATAAAACTTGGTATATGAATCACATTGTCATTTTTCATCTTTAATATTACACCACATTCCCATTCCCATCCCCCAGTCCAAAGTCCTCTTTCATCATAAACCTTTGTCATATCCAATACTTCCTTGACACAGTCAATACATTCATTTTTAAATCTGCAAGTTCAACTTGAACCAATATTTTTTTTTGTCTGTCTAAAAAATATTGAATCACATATTCAGACCAAGGGTATACATTCATTTTTGTTTATTTCCCTATGAAATTCTCCATTTATTGACATTCTCAAATAATAGGTAAAACAGCAAAAGCAGCCACTGCAGATCGTAAACCAAGTAAAAAACAAAACGGTCAGTACAGCCAAACAGTTCTAAGTGTAACATTTAAAATATTAGCGCTTTCATCTGTCTTATTGTAAACATCTTCAGAAAGAAATAAAAAGACTTAAAAAGGCCATAACATCATGAGAACACTCTAAAAGAGCCCCCTTTTTATATATCAAATAGGAAGTATGTAACAAATAGGAAGTATGTAACAAATAGGAAGTATGTAACAATGTAAAAAAAGACTGCCAACATTTTTAAAGTGACCTTTGCAATTTAAAAGTAACCTGTGCTGTTTAAAAACAACCAGTTTATCTGAATGAGAGTCGTACTGCATACGGTTCAACTGACGTGGTTGGAAGAACTATTATTGTTGGAGGGCATCTTTGTGGACTTATACAACTTTCTTAAGGTGTCCTTTCTGATTATTGCCAAAATGCTTGGTATCCCAAAAATACATAGGAATGTACTGGATCCACCATTACAACCAATAGTGGCAGCAAGTGGGTCAGTCACCGAGCCTTTTGAAAAAGTTTGTGGATACCAAATTGAAATGTCTCTTTAAAGACTTCCCACAGGTCTTGAAGGACTCTTGGGATTTTGTTGATAAATTAAGAAATTCACACAACAGAGAAATAACATTGGTCACCTTGGATGTCAAAAATTTATTCACAGTGATTCTGCATGACATTGGTTTATGATGGTTCAGTGGCAAAGGCTGGGCGTCGAGCTGGCACCTTGTCACACTGAAAATCTTCTGCCAATCATTAGCGGACTGGAGTTCCACTGTGGTGACCCCTAACGAGAAAAGCCGAAGGAACAACATTTAGTTACTGACAACACACTTAGATTCATCTCCGATTTTATGGAAACAGTCCTGACCAACAATTTCCTGTTTTTTGATGGAGAATATTTTAAACAGATCTCCAGGGTGGGAGTGGGTGCAGCTTGCTCCCCAGCCTTCGCTAATGAGGTTTTATTAAAATGGGAAAAGGAAGTGATATTTAAAATGGACTATTTTCAGCACTGTAAGAGCTATTGCTATTTTTTGGATGATATCTTTTTTATTTGGCCAGGTACTGTACACCAACTGGAGGCGTTCATAACAGAACTGGAGAAATCAACAGATTTTCTTAGCTTTTCATCTCATGTCAAAGAGCACAAGATACACTTTTGGGATGTTGAACTTCTGAAGAAGAGTGATGGCACATTAGATACATCTATATACCATAAACCCACACACTGTAATTCATTTCTGCATTTCAGGGGTTGCCATCCTTTTCACCAAAAGAAAGGTGTTCTAAAAAGTCAATTTGTGTGAATTTCTAGGTTAACTTCGAACAATGACGACTGCTTCAGACAGTTTGAATTATTAAAAACATGTTTTTGGATCGAGGATATCCTGTGGAGTTGGTTGAGAAGATCAAAGAAAAAATCTGGGCAGAGAGAACTAAGAAGTGCGGTCCAATTATACATTGTGGTTTATGCACCGATGAAAGTAACAGGTGAACGAAGGAATATAAGTAATCGGGGTCTCATCATTCATTACTCCTTGGGTGCAGCACACATCAGGAATATTATATTAAAAACTGGTCACTAATACAGAATGAATGTGACTTCAAAGGTCACTTTGATGGTATGCCCTCTTGCACCTATAAGAATCTTCCAAACTTCAAGACAATTCTAGAGAGACCAGATAAGAAATCATGTACTGGAAGTTTTGAGACATTGAAATGTGGCCGGTGCAAATAATGCATGTATATAGAAAATAACTACAGCGGATCACTGTGGGACACTGTTCGAAGATGGCTTACTAGGGGCAGATATTTCTGCTTTACATCTAAAGTTGTTTACATTGTCCAGTGTGTGTCATGCACAGCCTTTTATATTGGCAAGACCAACAATTCACTTAATAAATGTATTTATCAGCATGTGTATAGTATTAAAAAAAGAGACAACAAAAGTGCCCTAGCTAGGCATGCAATAAGCTGTGAACATTTTTATATGTTTAGATTTTCCATTCTTGAAAGGATTACAGATGAAAACAACAAAGGGAACTGGCAGAATTTATTATTGTACAAAGAATTATGTTGGCAGTTATGTTTGGGTGCCACGAGTGTACCAGGTTTAAATGAAGCAGTATCCACTACTAGTGAACTGAAATATAAGGTTTCTAAACTTAAGAGCTTTGACTACATATTTTAAAGTTATTTTTTCTGCACCTTATTTATTTAGAGTATTCAGTGGCGGAATGTTATTTTTACTTTCAAAGTGGATCATTTAATATTTTGGGTCTATAGTAGAACATCGAAGTTTCAAAACTTCGATGTTCTAATATCAACCCCTATTAAGCGAATGCTTACAACATCGAACATGCATAACAGCAAATTTTTTCCTAAGAAAAAATTTGCTGTTCCAAAACACATACACACAACACAAGCACACCAAACAAACAGCAATCCACACACATACACTTAAAATCTTACATCTAACCCTACACTAAACCGTACATACACCACTAACTATCCACTTACCTTAACCCAAACCCTAACCCTAAGGTCTGTCATTATTGCACACTCACCTCACCCACTCCCTAACCCTCACATCCACACAATCGCACACATACCTAACCCGCGCCCTAACCCTAACTCACCTAACCCATGCCCAATCGCACACTTACCTGAACCCGACCCGTAACTTTCCACCACAGCACTGAAAATAGCAAAGCGACAGAAACAGACAACCAAATTCTTTCCCTTGGAAAAAATGTGGTTTTCTGTAGCTTCGCTATTTTCAGTGTTCGCTAGATAGGGGTTGATATTAGAACATTCGAAGTTTTGAAACTTCGATGTTCTAATATAGACCCAGTATTTTCTAGCTTGACTTGTTGACAGCGGTTTTCAGTGTTACAAAGTTTCACTATTGTTTTCAGTGTTACAAAGTTTCACTATTGTTTTCAGTGTTACAAAGTTTCACTGTTGTTTTCAGTGTTACAAAGTTTCACTGTTGTTTTCAGTGTTACAAAGTTTCACTGTTGTTTTCAGTGTTACAAAGTTTCACTATTGTTTTCAGTGTTACAAAATGTCACTATTGTTTTTAAACCGCACAGGTTACTTTTAAATTGCACAGGTCACTTTAAGAATTTTGTCGGTCTTTTTTACGTTGTTACGTACTTCCTCTTTGTTACACATTTCCTGTTTGATATAAAAAGGGGCTGTTATAGAGTGTTCTCATGATGTTACAGCCTTTATAGGTCTTTTTATTTCTTTCTGAAGATGTCTACATTAAGATAGACAAAAGCGCTAATATTTTAAATGGTTTTGCAATAAAAGTTACAGATGGAACCGTTTGGCTGTCCCGATCATTTTGGTTTTTGGATTTCAAATAATATGTCACAAAAAGTCTGATTGTTAATAAGAATAAATGCTCTTATCTCCTGTGCAGTCGCACCTAAAGGTACAATCAGGAAGTGGCACCCTTCATTCCTTTCTAGACCATTCGCCCTTCCCTGTTTATACGAACAGTATACCCTCACCCTCCCTTCATATCCTTTTCTTCCATTCTTTCTTCCCCTTCTTTTACTGTTTGTGCATCTGTCTCCTCACTGACCTCATCCCTTCTCCCCTCTTTTTCTATTTTCTCCATTATGTCACTTCACAAAACTACTGTATTACTTTCCAGCTTGCTCTGGTTGATCGTCGGCGCCAAATAATCATCCTGCAACCCTCCAGACTGAAGGATTGAAATAATATATCCATCCTGTTTCTCCATTTCACTCTCAAACAACAGTTTTTAAAATAATTCTTCTGAATCAGGCTCCACCTGATCGACGACCTGCTCCTTTCTCCTCTTCCCCAATATGGACTCGATCTCTGCCATTACACAGTTTACTTTCTAACTTGGCAGTGATTCTGCCAACTCCATACTGCCCTCCACAATAACAACAACATTAATACTGTCAGCACCCTGGGTTACATTCTCCATGGTTCTGCTGTGTCTCTGAGCCACCTTCGTGCCTGGAACAGAGACAGAAACTAGATGTGCCATCTTCAATTTCATCCTCCTATGCCAAAGAGTAGGGAAAGCTCCCTGATACTCAGGCCATATTTTCCCTAGTAGCATAAATATCAGCACAGCTATCCGCACTAGTGAGACTAAGTCAGTCAACAAAGGATAAGTAAATAAAATTCCACCCTTGTCAGGAGTCACTGTACCACTAAAAAAGCTACTAATACACAATACAGTATGGTGTTGGACAGCGGATCAAGAAAAGAGTTTTCACTCGCTAAAAACTTACTGTTCACATTATCTATTTGGAAATACTATTGTGTGAACAGTTCCCACAGCTCAATACGTTGAGGCAAGTCATCAAAGGTAAGGAGCATAACACTTCAGAAGGAAGATCTGTTGTTGCGTAGCTATAAAGGATAGCCATGCTATACACAAACTGAAAAAGATATCTATATGGAGCAAATATTACAACGGACTCTGACAACAAGGTGCTTCAAAGTACTTTCACACAAAGCACTTGCAAGATTATATACAATGTTATGAACACTAAAAGCTAGGGAAATAAATGCACATTGCAGATACCCCAGAAACCTGTTAAAGGAAGACTTAAAGGTTCTATGGACCATGCCATAATTACCTTTGTCCAGTGAGAAGTTCAAGAAGCTGAAAACTGATGCAAAAGGTCACCCAGAGCTATAATGTGAGATGTCATCGTGACAGGATAGCTGAATGGTGTCAAGTAGTTAAATCCATTGTTCAACCCATACTTTCCTTTCACAGATAAACTGTCATGTGCACAAAGACCAATGCTCAGAAGTGGTAAAGTAATTATCCCTAATCAGCTGCATAATCAGATGCAGATAAATGACTTGCCTCGTTATGTCAATTTCAGAAGAAAGATTGTATAGTATAATGTTTTAGCCAAACATGCCTGTACAAGTTAAACAGATAATTTATGACTGTAGACTATGTTATATATTCAGAAACCATAAACAACAAGAGAAGCTAGTTTCACATGAAATTCCTTCACTACAATAGTTAATGTTGGGTACTGATTTTCACCTCTACAACTATCATAATTTCATGTTGGTTGCATACTGCTATACAAATTATCTTGAAATGATTCAATTAAATGATACTACAATGCAATCTGAAAACAGGACTGAAATCCATGTTTTACATACATGAAGTAGTGTATGATAAAAGCATACTATTTTTCAGCAAGGAGTTTCAATTATTTGGCATAGCATAGGCATCTGCACACATAATTTGAATTCCACAATACCCCCAAGTCAAATGATCAGGTAAACTGAAGTGTGAGTAATCAAATCAAACTGATTTTTACTTATCCTTGTTCAATTACAGGAACACAGGTCTGCAGTCTGAGGGATTCTTACAAGCTCAACTGCATAAGTACCCCCCACACACAAACACACAGCTAATCATCAGTCGCTTGTGCCTTTCATCAGTCTGTGATTCTCTAGTGCCAACTGTCCCCCCCACACACACACACACACACACACACACACACACACACACACACACACACACACACACACACACACACACCTCTCAACCTGGAAACATCAAAAATCTGGACAAGGCTCATGAAAAATAGATACAAATCGGTACTCTGTTTAACATAACATTTGCATACATAATTAAGTAAGCCTGCCCACTCCAATGGAATTGTGGGATACCAACTTTCAAATGCAAACTGAAGAACAGACAACCAAAATATGGCAGAGTCCCCCTGCAGCCATTCCAGTGTCCCATTACCTGGCTATTTCACCCCATTTACCATAAACGCCAATGTATGCATATTGCTTTACTTCTACAATGATTTGGATTTTATTTTTACTCAACACAATGCCCAAAAACCAATAGACATCTGTTAAAGCAATACTGTCTCACAATGAAAATAGATTTGGCATTAAAACTTCTTTGCCCTTGAACCTCACATTCATTAAAATAGCATTGAAACCTACACCACATCCAAAGACAATTCATCTGGCCAGTGATGGCTAAAGATTACCTTTTGGCTGTTTTCAAATTATTGGCCCCTTGCACACAAAACAAGAAACATACATGGGTTGTTTGATACACCTTCCTGACTTTACTAAATGATATTCCTTGTATAATACAGCGCACTTGTTAGACAGAGCACATTTTAAATGTATTGTTTGAACATTTTTTCAGTAGGCAATGAAACAAAATGCATGAACCAGTAATGACAAAAAATCAGAACATTTCCATCATAAACGTCTACTTCAGCACACACAATATACATATAAAAATAGAATGACAGTAGTGTAAGAAGCAGGCATCTTGCACAGCTTCTTACACTTATTTTCAATTTAAGTTTTGTTTTGTTTTTTTTGGGGGGGGGACAAAAGGCCAAAAAATAGGGACACATTTTAAACATTGCTTTTATAAATTTGGAAAGTTGCTAGAATAAAATGTTGTGTTACCACCATGCATTTCACTGCCAAGTCTTGAACACAGGACTCTGTGCACTACAGTCAGAGCAACATACCACTGTGCCAAATCAGTAGCTTGTTTCCCCAAAAGATAGGAAAACTGAAACGTGAATGGTTATATCATTTAATGAATTCAGTTCTCACTTCTCACCATAGTTCTCAACCTCTTAGCACAAATAGCAGAAAAAACCTGGACAAAGCCAATAATGGGGGAATACAGAATTCAGTTCTCACTTCTCACCATAGCTCTCAACCCTTAGCACAAAAAACCTGGACAAGCCAATAATGGGGGAATACGGCCCCAAAATAGGGACACATTTCAAATACTGATCTTATAAACACAAAAAATTGCTAAATTATAGTCCTTGTATAATACAGCACACTTACAGCACATTTTAAATTTATTGTTTGAGCATTTGTTTCAGTAGGCAATGAAACAAAATTCATGAACCAGTAATGACAAAACTGCCCAATTCAAAACATTTCCATCATAAAAGTCTACTTACACATACACACAGCTTCTTACACTTATTTTCAATTTAAGTTTTTTTTTTTTTTTGGGGGCAAAAGGCCAAAAACAAGGGACAATGTAAACATTGCTTGTATAATTTTGGAAAGTTGCTAGAATAAAATGTTGTGTTACCACCATGCATTTCACTGGCAAGTTTTGAATACAGGACTCTGTGCACTACAGTCAGAGCAACATACCACTGTGCCAAATCAGCAGCTTGCTTCTCAAAAGATAGGAAGACTGAAACTTAAATGGCTATCATTTAGTGAATCCAGTTCTCACTTCTCACCATAGTTCTCACAAAAACCTGGCCAAAGCCAGTAATGGAGGAATACAGAATTCACTTCTCACTTCTCATCATAGGCTAGCCTATAGCTCTCAACTCTTAGCAGAAAAAACCTGGACAAAGACAACAATGGGGAAATACAGTCCCAAAATAGGTACAAATTTCAAATACTGATCTTATAAACTTAGAAAATTGCTAGAATAAAAGTTTTTTGTTACCATTTATTTTCTAAAGTATATGAAGACAAATTGAAATGTCAGTCAAAACATTCAACTTTCAGTGATTTGTCACAACTCACAAACATCCTGAAACCACAGATTTTATGAGGAACAGAACAAAAAAAATTCACAAGTGGTGGTGGCTAGGGACATAAGGCTCTTTTAACCATATACCCAGGGTAGTGGGTTTGAGCCTGACAGTACCTCTAGCCACTAGGTGTATTTTAATGGGGGCATTTACACACACACACACACACACACACACACACGCACACACGCACACACGCACACACACACACACACACACACACACACACACACACACACACACACACACACACACACACATACACATACACATACACATGATGTTCAGGAAAATCAGAACTTGAGTGACCTAAAATATGAATGTTCAAGGACATCCATATTTGCAAATTAGGAAAAATTAATAATATTATAAGAGAAGCAGAGACAGGAATGCTGAAATAGAAAAGGGAGAATAAAGGTTTCATTCTGAAAGGTGTTGATGAGGAGGGGGTAAAGATGCTACTGTGAAAGTAAGCATTCCTGTACCATATGTTTTAATATTAACAAATTTAATTTATTCCCATATGTGGAAAGAGATGGTCCTTAGAGTGGGCATGTTGGTGCAGAAATTTCTAGAAAATGGAGATGGTATTCAGAAAACACCAGAAAATGAAAGGTGTGTGTGTGTGTGTGTGTGTCTGTGTGTGTGTGTCTGTGTGTGTGTCTGTGTGTGTGTGTTTTTGTGTGTGTGTGTGTGTGTCTGTGTCTGTGTGTGTCTGTCTGTGTGTGTGTCTGTGTGTCTGTCTGTGTGTGTCTGTGTGTGTCTGTCTGTGTGTGTCTGTGTGTGTGTGTCTGTGTGTGTGTGTCTGTGTGTGTGTGTCTGTGTGTGTCTGTCTGTCTGTGTGTGTCTGTGTTTGTGTGTGTGTGTATGTCTGTGTCTGTGTGTGTGTGTGTGTGTGTGTGTGTGTATATTCAAACACAAACCGAAGGACAACCAAAATACAGCACCAGAGTCCCCCTGCAGCCATTCCAATGTCTTATTACCTGGCTATTTCACCCCATTTATCACAAGCAGTAATACGTGCATACTGCTTTACTTCTACAATGATTTGGATTTTATTTTCACATTTTATAGCACAATGCACACTTGACTGACCAGCAGTTCTAAACCTTTGATCTGTATAGCAAACTTCATACTAATGATCCACTGTGCAGCCCATAGAGTGCTTATGCTTGTTGTGGTGGCCAACTGAAAAATAAAAAAAATAGTATGCAAAAGTTGGGCAAGGGCTGTTACGTTATGAGACAAACCTGTATTATTTGGCAACTGTAAAAAAAGTAAGTGTGAAATGGTAGGTTTCTGGAAACAGATGTCAGCAATGCCAAATATGATAAGTGAGTGACAGACTCTTGGAAATGTACATGAAGGCAATGGAAGGACTTATCCTTTCACTGTTTCAGACATCTGCATATTTAGTGAATAAAAGAAACCATAAAAGTATCTGTTCTTTGCAGATTAATACAGCTATTGCATTTGTACCTGAAATGATATTCCTGTCCTGATGTGTTGAAACATATTTCCAAGTTTAAATATTCCTTTAATCATCATTTTACAGGTGATAGAGTATAATTTATTAATGAGACTTCTGAGTTCAAAACTCATTAACTCTGATAATATCTAAATATTTTGAATTGAGATTTAAAACTATTTCTGAATGCTTATCATTTAATGCCATCTAATGAGATGTAAGTTTTTAACTGATAAACCTTACAAAAGTAAGGGTATTATAGAAGAAACAAATAATTTGTTAACAACCAAGTTAAATATTTTAAAGGGATGTGGCTAACTGAGATGCATGTAAAAAACAATAATTAATTCTCTGATGCCCACATTATCCAAGTTGTGGTCATTTAGAAGCCAGACCTTATCCTCATACTTAGGGGATATAAGATATGCGGAGAAACTAGTCTTGGACAGACGATAATTTTTTCATAATACATATACACGCACAAACTTACACAGCATGTGCATCAAGGTGCGATCTGAAGAATACGCTGAAATAAAGCTGTAGAGTAGGTCATCACAAACAAATACATATCTAGACAGACAGGCAGGCTGAAACACCGTTTAGCACAGTAGCTTAAAAACATGCGTTCGTTGTCTGTTTGGAAGTATAAGGCCAGATTGAAACGTGCTTTCATTGCATAAGTACATTACAATCCAATGTTGTTTGTATAAGTACATTCCAAGCAGTTGCTGGCGCTTAAGTAAGCAGCAGGAATAAAAATCTCAGCAGCAGGAAAAACACGTATACCAGCTCGAACTCGTAGCTGCCATCAAGCCATTTCAAACAGCCAGCCAGGAAAGCCCTAAAGCTCAATTCCGACTGGCTGATGTGGCTGATGGTGCTGAAGTCATTGCGCACGTGAAGACGTCAGCACCAAAGCGAAAACTTTAAAAACCATGGAAAAAATTAGAAATGGGGGAGTGCCACTCGGGAATCATGGCACCCTATTATTTAGACCCCAA
>NC_056735.1:87259537-87274537 GCF_019279795.1 Protopterus annectens
ACAAGATACAGTGACACAGCTGCAGAATACCTTGTCAAAACCATCCACATACAATGTACAGTCACAAAGCTACAGTACCATGTCAAAACCACACATATACACACAACATACAGTGACACAGCTGCAGAATACCATGTCAGAACCACCCACATACATACAATGTACAATGACACAGCTGCAGAATACCATGTCAAAACCACACACACACATACAATGTACAGTGACACAGCTGCAGAATACTGTGGAAATCTCTTGGTACTTTTCCAATTCATCTGTGATGATTGCTGTACACACTTTCTATCCTCAGCAACCAGAAAAGCAGCAGGCATCAGCCATGAGACACTCACAGACACATCAGAGATGGGCTAGCTGTCAAAATGCTGCACTTTTCATACCTCCTGAGTTGATTCCTTTGCACTGAGGGCTGTGGACCTTTCAAATGTCCCTGTTTTGGAAGAACTTTCCTATTTTTAGGTCTGATTTACCCCTGCACATGATGTACCTATTTTTGGAGGTATGTCCCTATTTTCAGGCTCGGTTTACTCCTTTACACAAATTTCTGAATCCCCTCATCACATGAGATTTTGAAGCTATATAGTACACAGAAAGACACAATACATGACCAACATACTAGTGGCACTAATAATTTAACGAAAGAGGACACACATCTGACGTCTCTCTCTCTTTCTGAAATAAAAATAAATTACCTTGTGTAACAGAATTTTACAATATATTTCATTGAAGTCCAGAGATTTTACATTGTTTGATAATATGCTTATTGCTTATATCTTTCCACTGTTTTTGTCATTCAGTTTTAAAACATGTTTCTGAATATTTGATGGTTTCTCAGAAAGTCTCTCACACATTATGTGAATAGTTCACATTGGCGTTCAGTGAATAGTTTTAGTCAAATCAGTCCTGTAAATATTTGTTTAAATGTACTTATTGGTAAGCGGGAGCACAGCTTTTATAAAACAGAATGACACATATGAACTATATGATGTAATGCTTTAAAAGATCCAGTAATATGGGTTTTGAGTTAAGTGGCCAGGGGTCAGTCTTCAGGCTGCATTAAAGAGCTGAAGTGAAATTGTATTTTCTGACTCTCTTTCAGCTGTCTTAAACTGTAATGTTTAATTGGATCTTATTTTACAGTTGTGACAAACACCTTTTAGTTAGGATGGGTAAGCCAGCATTTAGGCCACTCTCTCACACCACTGGCTGTCTCTCAAGTGACCAGGCCACCTACCTGAACCAGAGTCACTTGGGCTGCAGTAAGGGTTCCTGTCCTCTGTGTCACATAGGTAGTCAAAAGACGGTTCTAACAATGTCATTAAACTGAAAAAGCTGGTGACTGTATTCTTTTCACGACAACTACCTTAATGAAAAATAAGATGTGTTTTCATTTAAACCAGATTTGTTTCATTTAGGCTTAAAGTATATAGGTTCATAGGTTCATACTAGGCTATCTGCCCTAGGGCATTTATAAGCCTAGCCAGAATGTGTTTGGCTTTCGCCACCCATTTTAAATTTATTTTGCTATGCCCTTTTTCGAGGTTAGTATACTGTGCCTCTGTCTAACAGTGACACAGAAGTGATACCCGGGGTAAACCTACGATCTCCCATCCACTCATCAAGATTCCTCTTGAAGAGAGTCAATGAGGGACTCTGCCTAACCTGGACTGGGATTTTATTCCAGAGTGAAGGGAGCCTCTGGGTTATGAATCTGTCCCTCCAGCATGTCCTATTTATTTCAGTGCTGAGGTTCAAGTCTCTCGAGCGTGGCTCGATGGGATTTGGATTTTCTGAGGTGCAGCATGTCCATTAATTCCGGGTTGGACATGTCTTTATACGTCAGGCACAGATCGCCTCTGAACAGGCGGTATGCCACTGAGTAGAGTTGGAGTTTCTTTAACCGGGCAGCATATGGCATCTGTTTGAGCCCTTTGATCCTCTTGGTGAGGTACTTTTGGGGTCTTTCCAGTTGCTGCAGGTGTCTGATAAGGTACATCCCAAAAGGGGCATTGTACTCAATTACGGGCCTGATGAGGGATGAGTAAAGAGGCACGATGACCTCCCCTGATCTAGATGTGAATCCCTTCATGATTAGGTGGGCTATATAAAATGTTTTTCTAACCACTTTGGCCACGTGGTTGTCAAATGAGAGATTGCTATCAACTTGGGTCCCCAGGTCCCTAATTACTTCTTCTGTACTTAATGGATTACCACCTATGTGGTAATTTGTGGGCACTTGATGGCTATACACTTTTGGGCATTTAGCTTGAGGCCATGGCTCTGGCACCAGTTGTCTGTTTCTGTGAGGCCCTTTTGGAGGATGCTTGTGTCAGCTGGAGAGTCGATTATGGCGCCCAGTTTGCAGTCATCTGTGAACTTGGTCAGCCACAGTCCTTCCGTGTTGGCCTGTACCTCCGAGAAATATATACCGAACAAGAGAGGTCCCAGGACTGAGCCTTGTGGGACACCACTTGTAACTGGTTTGGAGTCTGACATGGCTCCAGCAATTCTAACCATGTGGGTTCTGTCCTTGAGCCAGTTTGCAATCCATCTAGTGACATAGGGGTTTATATTTAAGCTGGTGAGCTTATCTATAATGCCCGAGTGGGGTATTGTATCGAAGGCTTTTGCGAGGTCCAGGTAGGCTGTGTGGACCACCTTCCCCTCATCAATGGCCTTGGTGACTGTTTCAAAGAAATCAACCAGGTTTAAGAGGCATGATCTGCCCTTAACAAAGCCGAACTGGGTAGGATCCAGTGTTTGTAGGTCCCCAATATCTTTATTTATGAGGTCCATGATGATCCTTTCCATAGCTTTGCAGACCAAGCTAGTCAGGATTATGGGGCGATAGTTTCCAGGATCCGTTGAGGCACCACCTTTATGGAGAGGGACCACTGTTGCTGTACGCCACTCTTTGGGCACATATCCTGTAGTAAGGCTGAGATTGAACAGTAGTTATATGTTTGGGTTTAGCTCTTCTTGGAGTTCATGTAGGACGCAGCCCGGGACACCATCTGGTCCCATTGATGCTGTGTTTTTTGCTTTGGAGAGTGCGGCTCTTACCTGAGCATCTGAGATGTCAGGGGGGCAGCACTCTGCTGGGATAGATATTTGCCCTTTTGGTGGGGATGGGGGGGAGAAGTTTGTGCTGAACCTGTCAGCTAGGATGTTGGCAATGTCTGTGGGTTCGGTGTATTTTTTGTCATTTTGGACTAATTCTGAGCATATCTGGGAATTACCACCCAGGTTCCTAACATAACTAAAGAAAGCCTTGTGATTATCCTTAGTGTCCTGTGCAATTTTTCTCTCGAAGCTGGCCTTAGACAATTTTATGTGTGCCCGTAGTTTTTTGCTAATACTGATCACAGATGCCTTCCCTTTTTGGGATTTTGCTCTATCATTTAGTAGCTTCCTCCTTCTATTGTATAGTTTGTTTATGGCTGGGGTCCACCAGACAGGACGTCTGCCTTTGGAGGATTGGGTCTTGGTTTTATTTGGGATTGCATGATCCATGCATTCCTGAAGGAATTCATAGAATGCGTTTATAAAGGATTCTGTGGTCTGGGCCGTATTTTCCACAGGCCCGGGGGCTTTGAAGGATTCCACCTCAGTTTTGAGGAGTGTGAAATTTGCTTTAGAGAAGTTTTTCACTGTGGTTTTCTGGGCAGGGGGTGGGGTCGGGATGTGAATATCCAGTGAGATTAGTTTATGGTCTGATCTTACCAGTGAGGGATACACTTCTGGTCTGGAGCATAGAGTCCCCATGTTGGTGTTGATCAAGTCCAGTATGTTTTCCCCTCTTGTGGGAGTGGTAACAACTTGTTCCATAGCATTTGAGTTTATAAATTCTAGGAACCTTTGGGCTAGGGTGTTGGAGCTAGAGTAATGCTCCCAGTCTATGGTTGGGTAGTTGAAGTCACCCAATATAATGGTGTTTGGAGAGACCTTCATATTTTCCAGTGTTCTCAGGAAGGCCGAGTGGGGTTCCTGGGTTTGGGAGGGTGGTCTGCAGCAGGCTATAAACTGGAAGGCAGTTTTACCCACTGTTAGTTGCACAAGGATAGTCTCTGATGCTTCATGCTTTGCCACCAACCTGGAGGTGTGGGTATCTTTGATGAATATCGATACTCCCCCTCCTTTTGTGGTTCGGTCCAAGTTTTGGGGCCGAAAAGCATGGTATGAGGTATAACCTGGTAGTGCTGGGGTGCTCTAACTGATATGGAGATAAAATGTACAGACTGTTCCTACAATACTCATAGTGTGAGTCAGAAATAATTTACAGGTCTCTTTAAACATACTAAGTGACTCAGAAACAATAAGCTATCATGTCCTTTAGTACATCCCCGTCCTGTAGTGAATGTACGACAGGTGTGTGTAAAGTGCTGTGAATGGTGGACAAATCAGACTCAGGACATTCTCAGAGGAACGCTCTGCAAATGTAAAAGGCAAATGCAGAGCTGATATCCTGCCATTTGGAATGTCCACCGACTTGGGAAACAAAGTCATTTCCATCTATCCAACACAGCAATGGAAATATACGAGCATTTTGGAAACATGAGTAATGTGATGTTTCTTTTTGTTTTAATTTAAAAAAATAATAAAATTAACTCTGCATATGGATTTTCTAAGAATTAGTGTTTCCAAAATGTTCGTATATTTCCATTGCTGTGTTGGATAGATGGAAATGATGAAGTGCAACAACACAACAACAAACTCCGATCTCACCAATAAGCAAAAAGGTCACCAGTCGTCACAAGGAGTCAAAGTAACGAAAAAAGTTTAATCCACAGTAACGTCACTGACAACGATACAAGTACATCCAACAAGGCACATTACATAGCACAGTACATATGACAGGACAAACGAGGCTCGAAGTTATCATAAATCCTTAATGCCAAAAAACGCCAAATGATGTAAAAGTAAGTTAAGCGCTTTCAACCAGTGTATCTGGTCTTCATCAGAACGGATTTATCTATTATCGATTTATTTATTTTTGTCAGTGACGTTACTGTGGATTAAACTTTTTTCGTTACTTTGACTCCTTGTGACGACTGGTGACCTTTTCGCTTATTGGTGAGATCGGAGTTTGTTGTTATAGATGGAAATGACTTTGTTTCCCAAGTTGGTGGACATTCCAAATGGCAGGATATCAGCTCTGCATTTGCCTTTTACATTTGCAGAGCGTTCCTCTGAGAATGTCCTGAGTCTGATTTGTCCACCATTCACAGCACTTTACACACACCTGTCGTACATTCAATACAGGACGGGGATGTACTAAAGGACATGATAGCTTATTGTTTCTGAGTCACTTAGTATGTTTAAAGAGACCTGTAAATTATTTCTGACTCACACTATGAGTATTGTAGGAACAGTCTGTACATTTTATCTCCATATCAGTTCATTATCTGTCTACATGGCTTGGTATTTCATCTGTAGACAGAGATACTCTTGTTGCCATGGGGAATATTTAAATAAGTACACCTACCAAAGTTCTCTTGGGACATCTAGTTTCCTTGTTTCTACTGTTTTTAGTTTTAGTAACATGCGCCAAGTCTGTCAACAAAACTCTGATTTCCTCATTCTGTGTAATACCTGATGACTCATATTTTCAAGATTTCTTTGCTACTTGGTAAATATTTTAATATACAAATGTTGGCAGATCATCCTTATTGCCTTTTTCTAATGCACAGGGTTTTCACTGTAGACATTTCTTGCCAGGCAGTAAAGTGTGCAATTGCTTCTAATTCTGTTGCACTCGTGTTTCTTCCAATTTTATGTGAACTTTGTCTCTGTCCCTGTAATGCATGGTTTTCAGCTGTTATCACTGAGCATTATCTTACAGCTATGACTTTAAATTTCTCGTGTTAGCATCCTAATACATGTAGAGCACAGCGAGGTCAGGAAGGCCCTTACAAACTCTAAATCCTAACTGCACACTATAGACACAAAACTGCTCTCAAACTGCCTGCAGCTGTTGAATAGTTCCGGATGCTTCCTTTACTCTGTAACATCTCTTTTTATTACATCTGCTTGCTTAGGTGGTCCCAGCTTTCTTTGCTCTATTCCAGCACAAGGACATCTAACACTTTAAAACTTCTATGATATCCACCAAGCTTCCAGAAGCAGTGGATAAAGAATAACACGATGCACACACAGCTGGAACAATTCATCAAAAAGAAGTTAAATTTACTGTTAAAATATTTACTCCAGTGCAGTACGACTTCTGTGTTTTACAGCTCAACTTGCAAGTAATATAATAAATGGGTTTACTACAGGAGCGTAAGTCCCATGCACTTGAAAATCACCATCTCAAACCACAGGCCTGTTGTAACTCAGTTAGACCACTTCTTGTGCTCAAATGTAAATATAAGTTTGGGTAAGCAACTGTAGAGAGGGAGTGAGAGTGGTTTTAGGATTAAGGAGCAGGAGGGGGATTTTAGGGTTAGGAAGTGGGAAGGGGATTTTAAACTTAGTGAGCAGGAAGGGGATTTTATGTTTAGTGAGTGATCATGGAATTCAGGTTTAGGGAGAGAGGCTGGAGTTTTGGATTTATGGAGCACGAAGGGAGTTATAGGGTTAGGCAGTGATCATAAAATTTTGGTTTAGTGGGGGAGGGTTGGAGTTTTAGGTTTAGGAAGCAACTGGGGGCTTTAGGGTTAGGGAAGGGGAATCCAGTTTTAGAGTAAAGGACCAAGGAGTCACATTGGGAACTGGGTGAGAGTTTTAGGTTTAGGGCTTATGTTGTGGTAGGGATATGTTTATAAGATAAGGTGTTGGGAGGGCTATGTTTATAGGATAAGGTGTTGGGAGGGCTATGTTTATAGGATAAGGTGTTGGGAGGGATATGTTTATAGGATAAGGTGTTGGGAGGGATATGTTTATAGGATAAGGTGTTGGGAGGGATATGTTTATAGGATAAGGTGTTGGGAGGGATATGTTTATAGGATAAGGTTTTGGGAGGGATATGTTTATAGGATAAGGTGATGGGAGGGATATGTTTATAGGATAAGGTGTTGGGAGGGATATGTTTATAGGATAAGGTGATGGGAGGGATATGTTTATAGGATAAGGTGTTGGGAGGGATATGTTTATAGGATAAGGTGTTGGGAGGGATATGTTTATAGGATAAGGTGTTGGGAGGGCTATGTTTATAGGATAAGGTGTTGGGAGGGCTATGTTTATAGGATAAGGTGTTGGGAGGGCTATGTTTACAGGATAAGGTGTTGGGAGGGCTATGTAAACAGAGGATATCAGGCTAGTGGGAGTTACAGCATTTATGTTTTCGAGAAACTGGCAGCAAGAAGGTGTACCACAAACTACTAGCATGTGGGCACCTGTGGCAGACCCTAATGAACTCTGGAATGAACATCTGGCAGAAAACTTATCTGATTTTCATAGAGCTACTACTCTTCAGTCATTTCAGGATGTGCCCTGGTATATGAAACAAGTCATCTTCTTTTGAAACTGATGTAGGCTTCCCACTTTACACGCACCATATCATATACACCATCCTATCCTAGTTAAACGATTAGCTGAGTATACAACCAGAGGGAAATACAGAAAAAAACATAACATTCATAATAGGAAAAAACGTTCATAACTGATGTATTCCAGAAACAACATAAATGTACTAGTTACTAAATAAACATTCATCAGACTACATGGATTATTTATTTGCAAACATACAATTCCCATAAACTCAGCCAGGAGGTTACAAAATATCATGTTCTAGACATTGAGATAACAGGTGACCATTTTTTAGCCATATTTCATCCATCTGAGGTTCAAGGCTTATGTACTGAATCTGGAGTATGGTTCCTTTACAAACTAGAACTTGTTACTTAGCAGATTTAGTCTTTAGGAATGTTTCTTTTGGCACCTAGTTATACCAGTACCGTCTTTTCATCATATTTACAGAGGCTTTATCACCCCTTATTACCCAAGTCATAAGAACTGAAAGCTGCTGTAGGCAGAACCTCACTGTGAACTACTGGAATAAATATCAGAGGGGTCATAGAAGAAACCACAGTGATCTCGCCTGCAGTCTCTGACTGCATGTAAATAGTACATCGGTCTTTAGTTTCCATGTACCTGAACTGCATTCTTTAGACTCATAAACACACTGTAAAAATGTTGTTTATTCCACGTAAAATTCTAATGAAATAAACTGCTACATTTCTAAAATGATCCTCTGTGTTTATTTTTCATTTTACTTTATTCTAATTGTTTATGAACCGTTAGGCACAAGTGTTTCTGTTCAGGTGTGATCCCAGTGTACTGTTTGTTTCTTTGATAACCATTTAAATGATCTAATCCAGAGATTTTACTTTGACCTTTTGCTGCACCACTTCATAAAGTGCCCACAGACTCAAGAACATTTATTTCATCATGGTTTGGTGTTTCCTACATTTTAACACCACTCTGGGACTATTGACAGGTTTTTAAATATTTTTATATGTAATTTCTGAGTCTGACCACATGAGGTTTGGCATCTTGAAATAATTCTGATTGTTTAGTCTGTCCCATAATGCAGTGCTTGGCTTTAAAAAATTGTCATGTATGCCTGTTTTTTTCATGAAGCTCCTGTCACTGCATTGATTTGATCTGATGAAGTTCCATGTTAATTTGTACTTTGGGGGATGAAAGCGCTTATGGTGACTTAATCCTCACTTGGTGGAGTTTTTGTTTGCTTTCCGTGTGATTTGGATTATCTGCAATAAATATTTTGGGAGAGGAAGCCGTTTGCTGAGTGTTTTCTTGGATTTTGTGTTTTTTGGGCTTTTTTGTTTCATTTCTTGACTGCATTGATTTTACATGCATACACTGCTGTTTTTCAGTCAGTTTTAAGGAACATTTCGTGCCATTCAGTGACTACTTAAAACACAAACAATGCAAATGCCACAGAACAGACTTTCAAAGTGCTTTTTACTGCTGCTTCTTTTTAGAATGGCCAAACTGCAGTATTTTGTGAAGCCTGCATTTGTATTACTTTGACTCAAGTCCCATCCCCCTTCACACCTAACTTCCCTAGCTGTCAAAGTACTAAGGGTAATTTGAGCTGTTACCACCTGTGATTGATGACCCACAGCAGGAGACTCGACTCGTAATGTTTCCTAGTTCTAGCCTTTACTTTCTGTATGGGTAGGGAAAGGACCAGGCAGCTGTGACATCACAGCATGGGTGGGCTTTTAGGAAGGTCATGGAAATGTCAGTTCGGGGAAGGAATTGGCCAGAAAACTACCTGTATTCATAGGTGTTGATGACATCAATGAATTGGAGACTGCAGCAAGCTTTATCAGGATGGGACAAAAGTTTTTTAAAAGTGAAACCACCACAGTACAGTAAGGTACTGTTCTAATGGAGAAAAATACAGTTGATTTAAAATATTTTACATGCTGTGCTGTTGTTTATTGATAGCAGGGACAGTAAATAGGGAGAAAGAGGACAGAAACGTTGAGCATTTAATAATAGAATCCCGTTGTTGTCCTACCTTACTGACCATATTAAGAGACCAAAAACTACCTCTCTGCTGTAGATTCATAGATTAATACTAGGTGTCAAACTTTCTTCCAACCATGATGTGCCTAGCCAAATGAGTACATATTTCAGTAATTCTGTTGTGCCTCAAGGAGGGCTACACAAGACTGACCTAGACAGAGAGTGTGTGACTACTCATCCAGTTGCTGAGAATAAATTTAAAAGTTGCTATAGTGCTACTCTGCTTGTCACTTAGTGGTAGTTTATTCCAAAGGTGGGACATATAATGGGATATGATTCTATCAAATTGCATAGCAAAATCACTACATTCAAAGTTTTGTGTTTTGCGTGTGCATATGTTTGTTTATATATCTATACCTATATTGATCTAACTATACATGTACAAAAGTATAAAACTGCACATTGATTTTATGTATCGTCTGTCAGACACCCTTTCTATGACAAGATATGTCCTTCTATCAAGATTAAACTGTGTTCCCTTATTGCTGCCCCTTCCCTAATTCCAACCACCCTATTCTTCACTTATAACATGGATTAAGGTTTAAACTTGAAACACTGAACTACCCAATGTTTAACTTCCTCCTGTATGCTCTTCTCCTGCTGGTGTACTTTCTACTAGTGCATCACTGCTGGTGCACTTTCTACTGGTGCATCACTGCTGGTGCACTTTCTACTGGTGCATCACTGCTGGTGCAGTTTCTACTGGTTCATCACTGCTGGTGTACTTTCTACTAGTGCAGAGCACTAATTCTTGTTGTGTCTAAGATTTTTTGATTTTCTCCACAGTTGTGTCACTGCAGAGTTCTTCAGCGGAGCTTACCTCTCCCCTCTGATCTTTTAAGAGGATATAACACATTACAGCTTTAAACAATTTGCTTTGCCCTTTTTTCATGGGGTTGTTTAATTTTGTCTTTCCTGGCTGTTCTGTGGCAGAGTGTCCCCACCTGAGTCCCTACTGTGCCAGTCCACAGGCACTATTTGTACAGCTACACATGGGTACTTATCCTCTCCAGGCCAGGGGTTGCCAGATCAAACTCTGATGAGGATGGTCTCCCACTGTAGGTGTGTGAGCCTTGGAAGCCACCACCAATGGTCAAAGTGAACACCTTGAACATGGATGACCCAACCTCCCTGTATGTGCTGCATCACCTGAGGTAGGCTAGGTAGGTAATGAGTTGTTGCTTTGGGAACAACCCCACTGTGTATTTTAGGTTAACGATGCCTCCCAGATGCAGCCAGTCATCTACTTAGGCAGACCTGTTGAGACAAGTCTGTACTAGAGCTACAGAGAAGTGACCTTACCTTGCCAGCATGTCTTCTACTTCTCCCGTCACACAGCTAAGAAAGGTAACCATGTGAGACACAGTTATTCCTTTATTTTCCCTACCAATACAAGCTGCTAATCAAATCTGGGTCACTTGGGTTGTAGTTAGGGCCTTATCCCTGTAAGCCAACAGAACTTTTTTTGACCAGTCTGCTTCACTGGTTGACATTTCCTTCTATATAAGGCCTCTACAACCGCACATAGTACTCCATGCAGCCTGGCAAAGGACCATTATCACTGTTCTGTGGCTGAGTCCTACTCATTAAGTATATATCCCAGTATCCATTCTTATAATTCACAGTTTATTAAAGTTACCCTATTATTAAACAAAACAGTTATTATTTTCACTTTTCATTTTAACCTTAAATTTTAAAATCAAATACTAGAAGTGGATATTTCAGTTGTTTAATATATGTTTTACTAGCTAGCATTAACATACTTCTTTAAAATGTGACAATACGGGATGAAACAATTCCAAACATTGCTCTGACGTCCAGATCAGCCAACAATCTATTCACTGAATACATTTCTAAAAATACATAATAATGTTGTCTGAGATTAAACCTTAACCATCAGAACAGATAATTCCAACATTCAAGAATTCGTATACAGTGTCTGCATATAAAAAAGGAATGTTAACATGTACAGTTTCAGTTCTGTTTACTTTCTTTGCAAAGAATCGCAGTGAACAGTCTGACCATTCCTGTGGTAACAAGTTACATTCCAAATGACAAATGGACAAAGCTTGTGGAAAACAATACTTTAAGCAGCTTTTGAAAACTCCACAAATTCCACAGCATTCCTCAGAAAAAGACATATACAATCATTCAGAACAAACCTTTTTCTCAGTTTCTCCATTTCTCCTCAAACTGCTGTTAATTATCTGCATCTGGCTTCTTTATATATAAAATGCACTATGTCTATGGGAATACCAGCTATTTAGGTTCATAGGTTCATAGATTAGTACTAGGCTAATTGCCCTTGTGAGCCATTTTAAGCCTAGCCAATTGATCCCTTGTGAGACTCAAACCCTGCACCTTGTGTTTGTAAGGCAAGCACCTTAACCATTAGGCCACCCTCGCACCCTGTGCATTGCCTCTCTTTTTTGTATATATGCATATTTATTTATTTTATTTTAAAGCAATAACTGATGACGTGGTGTGGTATATTGAAGATTTACCCATGGTTGGTGTGGTTTAATCATGAGGACGAAGCCCGAGTGATTAAATAAAACCAACCGTGGGTAAATTTCAATATACCATAACCACGGAGTCAGTTACTGCTATTATAGAATGACATTATTTAAGAAAAAAATACTTACTTTTCTTAAATAATGTCTGTATAATGGCACATTACTGTTCTTCTGCTGGTTGTGGTACACTACATCCTTGTTTTGATGTACTGAGCATGCGTATGGGACTTGCGTTCCATGCATACCCAGTACATCAATGGTTTGTATAACAGCGCATTACTGTTCTTCCGCTGGGTGTGGTACACTGCTTCCTTGTTTTGATGTACCGAGCATGCGTATGGGACTTGCATCCCACACATACCCGCTACATCAATGCTTTGTATAAAGATGCATTACTGTCCTTCCACTGGTTGTGGTACACTGCTCTTTTGTTTCTATGTACTGAGCATGCATATGGTACTTGCGTCCCATGCATACCCAGTACATCAATGCTTTGTATACCCAGTATATCAATGCTTTGTATAACGGCGCATTACTGTTCTTCTGCTGGTTGTGGTACACTGCTTCCTTGTTTTGATGTACTGACCATGCGTATGGGACTTGTGTCCCACACATACCCAGTACATCAATGCTTTGTATAACGGCACATTACTGTTCTTCCGCTGGTTGTGGTACACTGCTTCCTTGTTTTGATGTACTGAGCATGCATATGGTACTTGCATCCCACGCATACCCAGTACATCAATGCTTTGTATAACGGCACATTACTGTTCTTTCGCTGGGTGTGGTACACTGCTTCCTTGTTTTGATGTACTGAGCATGCATATGGGACTTGCATCCCACGCATACACAGTACATCAATGCTTTGTATAATGGCACATTACTGTTCTTCCGCTGGGTGTGGTACACTGCTTCCCTGTTTTGATGTACTAAGCATGCGTATGGGACTTGTGTCCCACACATACCCAGTACATCAATGCTTTGAAACAGAAGCAACAGAGAAAAGAAAGTCTCTGTTGCTCCGTTTTTTTTTTTTTTTAATGTTTTGAGGACTTTATACCAACGGAAAAAAAGTCTAGGAGACCGGACTTTTTTCCGTTGGTATATTCTGGGATTTACAACGGGCATGCTGGCCAATCAGCGTGCATGTTTTGGAATATTAATGGGGGGGTCATTATATAATAGATTTGTTGATATACTCTGTCTATCAGAAACTTGGCTAAAACCTTCAACTTTTGATAATGAAGTATTACCACCCAGGTATAATATCCTTAGCTCAGATAGGTCTACTTGGAAAGGAGGTGGGGTAGCTGTACTTTATAAATCTTCTCTCAATGTTTCCATTGACCCCTTACATCCTTGTCCAACAAACAATGCAGAAATGCTATCCATTAAACTACAAATAAATGTATCAGGATTGTATGCTTGTATATACCTCCTGGGAACAATGTAACTACCCTAGAATGCATCCTCAACTCATTGTCCAGTAACTGCCCTGTGTATATATATATATATATATATATATATATATATATATATATATATATATATATATATATATATATATATATATATATAAAATGTGTGTGTGTATGTATATGTATATCTATATATATATAATCTATATGGGTCTACTGCTTTTAGTCGTCGAAAATGATTTCAGGCAGCCCACTTCACTGAAACCTCATTTGACTGAAAGCACATTTGGTCGAAAATGGAATATAGCCCCTGCCCCACTGCATTGTGATGCTGGAGTGAGAATATAAAGTTAGGGGGGGGGACATGGATGACGTAGTCCCTCACATTTTGCAACCAGTTTTTATTGATGTTATATGTTTCAATGTATTTGTAAATGATACAGATGTATATAATAGTGCATAAACTGCAATTATGTGAGGGGCTGTGCCCCCCCATACCCCCCTTACTGAATATTCTCACTCCAGGGTCGCACTGCAGTGTGGCAGGGGCTATATTCCATTTTCGACCAATTGTAATTCGACCAAATGTGCTTTCAGTCAAATGAATTTTCAGTGAAGTGGGCTGCCTGAAATCATTTTCAACCAAATGAAATTCGACCAAATATAGTAGATCCATAGATATATATATATATATATATATATATATATATATATATATATATATATATGTGTGTGTGTGTATATATATAAATATATATATATATATATATATATATATATATATATATATAAAATGTGTGTGTAGATACATGGGAGTGCTTTTATTAATCAAAGCTCCCAAACTGTCGACATCTGTTTTGTTGATGCACTTTTATTTAACATTTATTTGCCAGGATAGTCTGCACAACAAGTGTCCATTTTCAACGGAGTCCTGGGGAGAAAAACTCCACAAGTTTACAGAGAGAAGAAAATTTTACAAAAGAGACATTACAGAATAGTACCATACAGATTGTGGACTTTACAGCTGTTAGTATACAATAAGAGGATATTCCCTCTTTTGGCTGAATAAAACGGATGGTAGATAGGTGTGTCAGATCAACAATCCCTGGAGTTAGGGGATATGCCCCTTCACTAGGGACTGTGTTATCTTGAAGTTGCTGTATACAATTAGTAGGGAGTTTAGGGGAGATGTCCCCACATGGTTGGTGCAGGAGGCTTACCCTTCTGAGAAAAACAGTAGTCTTTTCTGCATGGTCCTAGGTTGGTGTCTTAGAGCATGCCCATTATGGTATAGTCTTTTTATCAACCTTTTGCAGTTGATGTGTTTAGTGCTAATATAGTCAAAACATCCATATATATATATATATATATATATATATACTTCAATTCATTGAATCCCATTTCGTCGAACTTTCATTTCACTGAAAGTTCATTACATCGACAAGCATTTGCCCCCTTCCCCAATGTTGTGCGACCCTGGAGTTGATATATATAGTATGGGGGGCACAGCCCCCCACATTGGGTGGTGTGGGGGGCAAAGCCCCCCACCTAAA